>NC_082687.1:76011379-76311379 GCF_949987515.2 Delphinus delphis
CTAGTGGCCCTGGAACACTCAGCCGTGTGGTGCTTAATGAGTGACTTACAGGCTTTGAGATAGGATAATAACTTGTTCTTGGTTTACTTTATCAAAATATCTATGCTTAAAATACATCAAAATGCCACTAATCCATGTACATTTAATGGTTAAAGTATTATTTAGCAAGCTCTCTTCAAAAGTACTGAAAAAATTCTAAGTAAACTTGCAGGTTCTCATATAAAATCACACTTTGATTCCCCAAGGAGTCATTGAATCCTTGATACATCCTTATAAATAAAAAAAATTTGGATATAGACATGCACACATAGGGAGAATGCCATGTGAAGATGAAAGCAGAGATCAGGGTGATGCTTCTATTAGACAAGGAACACTAAAGACTGCCAGCAAACCACCAGAAGCTAGAAGGGAAGCATGGGAGACATTGTTCCTCACAGCCCTCAGAAGGAAGGAACCTTGTCAACACCTTAATCTTGAAAGTGTAGCCTCCAGCACTGTGGGACAATAAATTTCTGTTGTTTAAGCCACCCATTTTGTGGTACTTTGTTATGACAACCCTAGCAAACTAGTATAATGTGGGATGGGAAATACTGTTGTGGCCATTTTGGAAAATAAAATCTGCCCCACAAGTCATCAGGAAAATGTTTGCTTTTTCTTTGAGATGCTCCAATTTTATTTCAAACTCACCTAGTTTTCACTCTCTTAAAAAATGTAAGCACTGTAATTGTTATTTTTAGTGCTGGTAACTTCTTGTTTCTACTCTTTTTTGTTGTATAGGAAGGAGGGGATTTAGTTTTGAGTTGTATGTGTTTTCTTACTATGTACTACTATTTTTTGTGAATAACATTTTCTTAATCTCTTTCTAGTTCTTATCATGAGAGGATCAACGGAAGTGAAGGCAAATGATTTTCATTCACCTTGTCAACATTTTAACTTCACTGTAACTCCTGTGGTTGACCACTTGGAGCAATGTAACATTACCTGTAATCTAAAAACACACACTAGAAGGTCAGCAATTGAAGAGGAAGATCCAAACAAGGAAACAGATATAAACCATACTTGTAGAATTATGGAACACCCGACTAATTGTATAAATATTTCTTTGCACCTAGAAATGGATGTAAAATGTAAGTTTTTAAGGAAATTGGAGGGAAAAGGAGAATGGAATATAGACACAAAGTTAAGTAAGGACTATCACATTAACTGCATTGAAAGTTGAATAGTTGAAGAATTTTATTGATGAAATAGCAACACTGGAAAGAATGTTAGCCCTTTATCTGTTTATTTTTCTTTCAAAATGTGCTTTTTGTGGAACCCAGCTGTACTCAGAGGTGAAGGAGATGTCTATGGGTTGTGATCTGAGGGGCATTAGAAAGACCCTCTGCCCCAGAATAACTTCTGGGAATGCCTATTAGCTGTGCTTGAGGTAACACTATCACATTTGTGTATTAAAGGATGATATTTCTTTTTAAATGTAAATATACATATACATTGTGATGTGCTATTAAATTTTGAATTGATTTAACATGTCCTCTCTTAGAGCTGAGAAACAGACCTGAATTAAAGGGATTTTTGATATATTGCTGTGAAGTTAGGTGGGGTACAGATTAAGCATTTTGAGGCACTGGATGACTCTGAGGGAAAGGTAGGAGTCTGAAATATAAAACTTACATATATCTTAATTCTGCTTAAGGTTGATTAACACTCTAGTCACCCTATTCTAAATTAACACAGTTGATCCTCACTACTAAGCAGGGTACCCTCACTTGACCCATATACTCTACTCTTGAAGAGCATTTTATGATACAACCATTTAATGAGTGCCTGCTGTATGCCAATCAGTGTGCCAGGCACTGGAGACACAGAGATAGATGTATGTAAAACAATGGAGTCAGTGCAATCAGTGGGACAGGTGCTAGGGCAGAGTAACTTGCTGTGTTTTCTGAGGTTCCAGACATAGGGAAGCCTTTCAGATTGCCTTAGAACGAGTTTCTAAAGCTTTAATTCTATTAGAGGTAATTATTTTAAAATGTTATATTTATTTTAAAGCAAATGCAAATATATAATATGCATGCATTTTTAAAGTGAAATATAAGACTTCAAATAAATTTCTCCTGTGAGTTAGTTTGCCCAAGGCCCTACAGTCTCTGCAGTTAGGGGGGTATTTCAAGGTGTGTGTATGTGTAGGGGGTATGGGAGAGGATCTGAGAAGCTGAACAGAGGGGTTAATTCCCTCTGGCTCAGGAATGAGGTTGGAGGTTTTGAAAAGACCACATAGAGAAGGAGACGATGATGAAATCTGAAAGATAAAGAGGTTTGGATTATAGATATTTAAAGCTTATATTTGTTTCAATGTCCATTTATGTATCTATCTAATTGCTTTTTATGTTTTCTAAAACATGAAGGAAAAATAAGCATTACCATATTCCTTATTTTGAGAATTAATTTTTGTGTTAATGGAAAAAATCATAAATTCCAACGTGAAGTAGTAATTGACAGCTTTTATGGGTCCATAAATCAGAAAGATAACAGAGGTGTACAAATATGTAGTCTTTTTTAACCTAATTTTTATTGGAGTATGGTTGCTTTATAATGTTGTGCTAGTTTCTGCTGTACAGCAAAGTGAATCAGCTATACATGTACACATATCCCCTCTTTTTTGGATTTCCTTCCCATTTACGTTACCACAGAGTACTGAGTAGAGTTCCCTGTGCTATACAGTAGGTTCTAATTAGTTATCTATTTTATACATAGTAGTGCAAATATATAGTCTTGTATTTGGGGAAAAGTATACCTATTTTGCCATGTGTAGAAGATTAAAAATTTATTCATATTTTACTCTGCTGTCCAAAGACTAATTTGATCTCCCTTAAAAGTCCTATCTACTGGAGAGCGGCGGAGGGGGACTAAATTTAGTCCAGTCTGGTAAATTTACTCAGAAAAAATAATTTAATCTACCTCTTTAGATTTTTTTCAGACTCCTGTCCATTTCCCCTTGTTCCTCTCCAAGACGGCTACAGGGACAGGGAGTAGGGGGACAGCATAGGATGTAGGGAGATACGTTCATCTGTGTTCTCACTGGTGCTTCGGTGGGTGTTCTGGCTGGCTTGGTCCGAGCTGTGTACATTCTGCTATTGTAATATAAAGTTGGTGAATGCATGGTCCTTTTTTCATAGCTTGATCAGTGCCCCATGATACCTTGGTATTGGGTCCACCTTGACTCTTGCTGGCACTGCACATTCTCTATGCCAGTTAACTGCATGCTTTTATTTTGCTGAGTGAGGTATGCAAGTCTAAATAGTATGGAATGATGTTAGGAAGGCCGAGTGCTGCCATTCCAGTCAACCTCTACCTTCTCCATTCAGTGTCTTCTCTAAATAAATGTTCACTGCCTATTTAATGTACATCTGCTTATGGAGTGGGGGACCTGTAAAAGGGGTACCCAGATCATGAGCCCCCAAACAGCAGTCATCTAAGGGTATTCAGAAGTTATATATCCTGCTAAGTTGAATAAGTACTAGCTGTGTTTTGCATACAAGGAAGAGAGTACATAGGGTGGCTTAGAAAGTCAGTAGACAATTGTGTTTTGGACATAATGAAGTCAACCTCCTTTAAGTCACTGATTCCTGGGTCTGCTGGCCAGTGTGTGTTTATGGGACGAAAGAATATCGTGCTAAGCTATTGCTGATGGTGACTCTACTTCCATATTGCCTCACTGTCATTTGAATGAGCGATTTTTTACCTGTATCCTTATTAAATTCAGGCGAGAGTAACTGTATGTTTAACTAATGCATGCACTTGATCTGATCATTGCCATGCAAGCCCCTGTGGAAAGAACGTATGATTAATCATCTACCCCGGTCTCTTGTATGCCTCAATCCAACCTCTTTCTTTGCCTTTCCCTTTCTTCCCCATCCTCATCTTACACACTGTATCTTTGTTGATTTGAGGATACAGTTTTTGGCTGCTTGGTCCAGGGCCAAATTGTTAATCACAAATGGCTCTGATTCTGGCACTCTGCTTGTTGTGGTCTTAACCTAGTGATAGCAATGATAGCAAAACTAACATCAGTATAACTTGGAAGTGAAATTAATCCTAGAATTATGAAACTAAGTGGATCCCTGGAAACCACTTGGTCATGTTTCTTCATTTAATACGTTAGGAAAGAACTCAGGAAAGCAAGTGACCTTGTAACAGTGATGGTTATATATTCAACTTTTCAGTTATGGGCAGAATATATAGTAGAAGCCAGCTACATCACCATATTGCCTCTTATCTGCTGCATCATTTTACCGTATTTTTATAGTACATTTTTTTTTTGCAGATTTTATTTGTTCCATGAAGATCACTTGGTATGTTCTGGTTCTATTAGTTTTTATATTTTTGCTCATCTTCATTATCCACAAAATACTTGAAGCCCACAGGAGAGTGCAGAAGTGGCAGGGTAAGTATTGAAAAATAAATCCATCTTTTGGGAGAATTCATCTAGTATCAAGGTACTCCTAATCTTATCTGTAGGTTCAATTTCTTTTTCTAGTTCAATTTACCACTAACTGAGCACCTACTGTGTGTAAGTGGTGATTCTAGGTAACCCAAGGAACATAAGCATAAGTAAGACATAGTGCCAGCACTCAGGGATTTTCATGTATCTTTCTCCAGCCCAGACAAGTGAATAGAAGGGGAAGAAAGGCTGCGGGAACTGGAAGGAGTTGGTGGACTGGAGGTTGAGCAGAGCTTGGTGGAAGTGAAGGCAGAAGAGGGGTAGAGGAATAGGGAGTGGTGATAAAGAATTTCGGAGTTGGAGTTCTTGAGCTCTAGGCTCTAGGTGATGAGCAGGAGTCAATCTTTAATAAGTGTGGGGGGACAGTAGATTTTTGACTGTGAAGCACTAAAATGTGTAGTTGGAAATCAGGAAGTAGGGATGATATTAAAAAAGAATTAACCAGCATAACACGGGCATCCACCTATCAGAATGGACATTGACTGTCAACTACTATCGTGGTCTTATGGTGTGTACCCATGTATATACTGGCCCTACTGGTGTGTGAGCATGTATACATGACCCTTCTGGTGTGCACCCATGCACATACTGGCTGAATATCAGACCTGATGGACAGTTTATAATATGAGTAGTTGGTCTCTTAAAGACAGGATAAAATGTGTCATTATAAGACTAGGCTTTGGGGCTTCCCTGGTGGTGCAGTGGCTGAGAGTCTGCCTGCCGATGCAGGGGACACAGGTTCGTGCCCCGGTCCGGGAAGATCCCACATGCCGTGGAGCGGCTGGGCCTGTGAGCCATGGTCGCTGAGTCTGTGCGTCTGGAGCCTGTGCTCCACAACTGGAGAGGCCACAACAGTGAGAGGCTCGCATACCGCAAAAGCAAACAAACAAAAAACCCAAAAAAACTAGGCTTTGGAGTCAGGTGGACTTAGGTTAGAATCCTAGTGCTACCACTTACTAGTTATGTGACTTTGTGCAAGTTACTTGCCATATTTGAGTGTCCCTTTCCTCCTCTGTAAAACAAGAATAATCACCATTCCCACAGGGCTGAGGTAAGGATTGAACTAAAGAGATGACATAAGAAGTGTAACAAAGTGCCCTGTGCCTAGTAGTTCTCAATAAAGGATAGTAGCATTGTGCTGGTGTAGTATTTCCCAAGGCTCTTGTGTTCTTTACCAGGCAAGGCTGTGTTAGTCCTTTCAGTAGGCAGAAAGAGTGGTTGCCTGTAGGGCTGAGTGAAAGTTTCATTAATTTTTTTGGCTAAGTGTTTGTTGGAGATATTTCTGAGAGCAGTTTCATATCAAGTCTTGTCATTGGTACCTTAGTATATACGGTCCTAAATGCATTGGTTAATAACATCATCAGTATTGTATATTTGTAGAATAAACATTTTCAGAACATTTTCATGAGATTTTTACTAGATTCTCAAGTTTATAAACAGGGTTTATAAACAAAGTTTATTTATTTATAAACAAAGTTTATAAACAGGGTATGTGCTATTCCTTTCATTTTTTATATATGAAAAAACCCCTGAGCCTCAGAGAGATTAAGTGTTTTGTCCAAAGTAATACAGCTAATAAAATGACAGAATTAAGACCCAGGGTCTTTCTAGTTTTGAAAATTATATTATTTTAAATAAATGTGTGTCATTTGCAATTAGTGCATAGTTTTGAGTTTCTTGATCTGTTTTTCTATAAATGATTACATATTAGGAAAGAGAGAACAGAAGCCACATAGAAAAAAATGCCTAGAAAGAGACCAATAGTGGGGCGTGACATTAAGTTTTTATGAACATCTACCTAAATGACAGGCTTACTGGCTTTCAAAAGCTGCCTTGCAAATTGAAGCATATGAAGTAGTGAAAAATACCACACCATTTATGACATTAAATATTATTAAATATTAAATATACATCAAATATTCTGTATATATCTATTGTATGTAATAATGTAAATAATATTCTGCATTTAAGAAGAGATGCATAATGGAATTTATGGCAGTGGAGAAGCCACTGGTTTTAGAAAGTACCTATTTGTTAATGGAAAATAACTTAATAAGAAAAGGCTGTTAATGTCTTGTTACTCCAGGCTCTGCTGTGAATGGCCCATTTTCTTTGGTAATCCTTGGAACCAACATGGGGAATATATATTAAGAATGTGCTTGCTTAGCATCTAAATATTTAATTTCTTTTCTTGGAATAGGTCATAAATACAAACCTACATCTGTCCTCTTAAGAGGAAGTGATTCTGAGAAACTGCGAACATTGAACGTGCAGGTCATTTCAGGTGAGTTCTGCGACATGCAGAGTACCACTTATGAAATTCCAACACTTCACCACTCACTATTGAGTAAACATAAGATCGAGTGATCTGAGCTCATTTAAATTAGTCTTGTAGCTGGAAGAAAGGAGCTGTGAGCAAATGAAATCTAGTTTAATATGTCTTATTATCAGGCGACAGTTATGATCAAAACTACCTCCTTAAATAATGGAAAGTTGGTTTAATTGGCAAGATGAAATTCATGTGAGTAGGCAGAGGAGAGAAAGCAATAAGGAATAAGCCTCAGGTTTATTTTTAAATGAGACAAGATACCATTATTCCTCGGAATTGCAAGAAGTAACTGCAGAGTGGGCGTGGCTTTTGCTGGAGCCTTCGCTTAGCAGAGGGTGTCATTGTACAAAGAGAACGTCTAATAGCCCCAATTAAAAAGTCCCCTGTCCTCTCCTGAGAACTAGAAATGGAATAAGGGAATCCTAATTAGAGCAGCTAAGGGGGCTGTGAGCACAGATGCTGTGGTTCGATCTCGTTCTTCTAATTGTGAAACCTTCTGAATTCAAGTTGTCAAACCGCATTAAAAAGAAAGAGAGAGAGAATGCAATGTGGGCAAAGGCCTCTTTTTCATCAGGGAGAAATAATGTCCTTGACTCTTTGAAAACCCCAGAATTATGACTAATGTTACCACAGCTCCTTGCACACAGCCAGGGAGCGGGCGCCTTCGTACTCTGTGACAAGTTAGATAAGGAGCTTCAAGTCTGGTATGTAAACGGTTTTCAAAAATGTAAGGAAACTGAACAAACCCCGAGCGCCCACCATAGCTGCATCTGTAACCACGTGGAGATTTGCACAGCATTTCACTAGGAACTGTGCTGAGACTTTCCTTAGTTATTTAAACTAGGAGGTACTCACACCCCTAGCGTGAGGAAAAATTGGGTTGGGTGCACCTAAAGAGCTCAATTAAAAAAAAATTAGACTTTCTAGTCTCATAATTAGCAGTAAAATTATTAACCTATGGCTAGTAATAAGCATTAGCTAAGTAGTCATTTGACACCAGCTAAATGTGAAGAAAGTTGATGAAAATTTTGTGGGGTCAGTGACAATCTTGTTTGATGAATGACATAAATATCATAGGGCGGTTTCAAATGGCAAAACTAACTTTTATGGGGAGAAAATTGCATTTACTCTGTTCTCCCCTCTTATCAGTACTCTGACGTTCATGTACCAGGCGTGTTTTAACCTGGTGCTGCTGGGCTTTTGGTTGCCTTAGGAATTCTGGTACTTTCTCTTTTTAAGTCATAATTTTGAGCATCACAGCCTCGTCTGAGAAAAGGTCAGCAGTTCCCATCAACCAATATAATCGGGGGAATCGCAAATTTAAAGTACTAGCTAACCACAAGACTAACCTCACAGGTTCTATTTATGAGCCTGTGATTTTCATTCACCAGAGGAATCTGTCCCGGCCATCCTTTCCCTTTAATGGCTCTCACAAAAAAATCCTCTGGCTTTATTACCAGGCATATAATATTAATGTTTAGAGCAGGCCAAGGGGTGATGGCCTTTTTTAAAACCAAGAGGCCTTTTGAAGCTCAGCATCTTAAAGAGGGGTAGAAGCAGATGCTTTCTTGTTATATATATTCCTTTAACCTAAATGCAATTTCCCCCTCCCATTATAAGTTGCTCTTTCTGAGAGCGAAATGGGAAGGAAACAATGTCTCCCCCGAGTGCTGTTCTTAAGGCCTCTCTTTGTAATGATGGATTATAGGCAGCAGTGAGAATCTAAGGGGAAAAAATGTGCCAGCGTGGTTCTCGGGAGAAGCAGTAACACGAGCGAAAAAAAAAATGTATTTCAAAGAGAGCAGTGAATATAGTCATATTCAGCCGAGCAGCTTGCTGTCAGCTCTGGCTGTACATTCCAGAATGTCTCTCTAGTTGTTCATGTATTGCAAAGTAAGTATTGTGACACACATACGCACAGAGCTATAGATAACTCACACCCTCAAAAAGATAAGAGAGAAATAAGGAGAGATTACCAACACCCTGGCACTGCACGGGGCTTGGCACGTACTGGCGCAGGTTAAACACCGATAGAGTAAATGAGCCTCATCGCTGTAGAAAGAGATATCATACAGAATCGAATCCCAAGCTTTTATGTGTCTCTGATATTTTCTTCCTTGCTTGGGGAAGTGTGATACCTTCTGTTGATTGCCTTGGTGTTAATCTATTTTACATTTTATTCACTCAACTATTCTCTTCACACAGGTGATAACTCTGTCTTATTCATCTTTGGATCCCTGTCCCTAGCATAATATCTGGCATGTAGTTCATGCACAATAAACGCTTAGTAAATCGCACAAACCTTAAGGGGAAATGAGTAAAAAGAGAAGATGAACGAGAAATGAATCTTGGGGGTTGGGAAATGTGAAAACAAATGGAGAAACAAAGAGTGTTCAGAGGGAACACAATTCCATTTCATTGAAGAACATAAAATTCACTTTGTAGAATTGCTAAGGATATCAAAGAATAATAAAAAAAGTCTTGAAGAAGAGATTTTGAGAACGATGCAAAAGTAACTTTGAAATGCATCCCTAGAAACAGTGCTTAATGAGTTGACCACATTGGGAGACCAGGGCCAGGGGCAGGAGCAGTGTACTAGGACTCGAATTATTGGATGCAGACAGTAGAAACCAACTTGGCTGACTTGGCAGAAAGGAAATTTATTGGAAAACCAGTAGGTAACCCATGCAAGCAACAGGAACATAAGGCAAGCTGAGCTTATGCAGGAGTCAAGAGAGGCCAAGCAGCCAAAAATACAGCCCCATAGGAATGGTCTGGGGAGAATGCCTCTGCTGGTGTCACCACCACTGGATGCTCCCTCTGGGCCGCTAGAGCTTCCCTCTGACCACCTTGCAACTTTGCAGCACTGTCCAGGATTGCAAGCCCTAAGGAGGGGTATCTGGTTGACTGAATGCAGGCCACAGACTGGTACTCTGGGTACCAGGAGGCAGGGAGAGGAGATATATGCCCCTCTGGCTTCCTGCATACTGAGAGTACCCCTGAGATGTCCACATGCTGGTCAGCCAACAAATAAATATCTACAAGCACGACACTAGGTTCTTAGGATTCGAGCCTCCACCGCATGGGTCAGCCAAGGGAGTCCTGTCATCTCTCTACTTTGTCCATCAAAAATGGTGAGATCTTTACAACTTGAAGTTCTTCACCTTCGAATATTCAACCAAAATCTGTTGAACACTGACTATGGGCCAGAAATTGTGCTAAGCATTGCCGATGCAGTGGCTGTACCACAGCGCAGTCCCCGCCTCCATGGAGCTGACACCACCCTTCAGGAGATTCAATTCCTAGTTCCTTAGGAGAAGGGAAGCTAATTAAGCTATACAAACTCATTCAGCACCTTCCATGTGCACAGTACTTCCATACACATCATTTGATTTCATTTCATAAGAGCCTCACTTTTTTTCCTGGTGAGAAAACTGAAGCTAAGGGAGTTTAAAGTAACTGACCCACTGCCAGATCCCAGCAGGGTTAGGGTTCAAACTCAGTTCTGTCCAATGGCTGCACTTTCCAGCGCATCACTTAATGCCAAGATGAACTGGGGAGTTTACTCCTGCTGGTTCAAGCCACAGATCAAAACTTTTCTCACTACTTTACATTTAGTGCTGGGAACTGAGATGAGACATTTTCTCTGTAAGGTATCAGAAGCTTGGGTGAGACAATGTGAGTCATCCTCAAAGTAATATTTCAGCATTGGCACTTAATGTGGGTGGGCTCTTAGGGACCACAAAGCAAAGAAAACGGAAATTCATTGTGAAAGAGAATTGCTAAATGCCAAAGGGAAGTGGATGACCCAGTAATATATATTACCCCAAAATAAAACTAGTGGAAATGTAAAATTATAATTTGCAACATGTTTAAGACCAACATAATAAAGACTAAGCAGGTTTCAATTTTCTGCCAAAGAGAAGATAAATTACTGGTGCCAGATGTCTAGCAACCAAGCAAGATAACATGAAAATTTAATTTTTACTTGCTTAACTATAATATTTAAGACTCAAAATACAGATTGGGGTCCATAAAACAGTAAAGGTTATAGCCATCTGCTTGGTTACAGAATAGATCAAGATTCAGAGGGTGACTCTACCTGCAGGAGGAAATTCATAAAGTGTGAAGAATCTATAGGCAAAATAGGATGATTTATTCTATTCATCCATTGAATGACTTTATGTGACAGCCATTTGTGCCAGGTCTGAAAAAACTGATGATAAAACATGCAGATAAACATCTTCTCCATCCTCGCACAGACTCCCCCTGCCTGAACCATCTGGCCTCACTCGCCACCTCCCTTGCAATCCTCCCCTTTTCCCACCCTGCCTTTATCTAGTTAAGTCCAACCCTGTCCTCTGATTTTGGCTTAACTAACACTTCCTCAGGGAAGTTGTCTCAGAGCTGGTGGACCAGGTAAATTACACCTTCATAACATCACACTTCTCTCTTTGTGGCAATTATCACTGTTGCTCTTTTACATTTCTGTTATTATTTGATTGATGTCTCTCCTATGAGCCAGGTAGCTCCTTGAGATCCGGGACACTACCTGATAATAATTATCACTGCATCCCCAGCTCATGGCACAGTGCATATGAGTTCATAATAAGTACCCAATAAATATTTGTTAAATAAATACAACTCTACACCCTCTATGTTGAAAGAATGACTGCTGCTGTCTTACAAAGACCTTTCAAATACTTTCCCCCACCCCCAGCGTATAACTTTTGATAATGCCTACCCAAAATAACAAAAGGAGAATGGTTAAACACTTCATCAGTTTTATTCCTTGGAGTATTTAGGATACCTGAAGTGTGAGTGAATTGGAAACTGAGTCAATGGCTCAGAATATTGGCAGTTGTCTGTTCAAGGAGGGTTTTTTCCCCTCTTTAATTGCTATTTCTAGATAATTCTGCAGTCATTTATTTTTCCATCCTCATTTGATTTTCACACTGGCCAGATTTGGAATAGCTGAGTAGTTTTAGGTTCACTGTTAAAAATAACAGATGGATCTTTGAACATAGTAGGGAGTTGGCCTCTTGAATAGTGGAAATCTATTTTAAGCCACCATAATTGGTTCTATTAACCCTAAAAGGCTACTAGCTATCTTGGACTTGCACAAAAGTGCCTGTGTTTTTATATGATGGAAAGGTCAGAATGATGCATAGCAATACTGAAATTCTGCATTCCTATGACAGTAAGAAGAAATAATTAAGACTGAAAAGTTTTTTTTAAGCCTGATTAGAGAACTGAATAAGAATCACCAAACCATCTGAAAATGTCCACATCTGTCTTGACCGAAGAAATCTGTGACGATTAACTTGAATTCCTTCCTTTTTGGAGAGGGTCTTATGAGGAAACCAAGTACTCTGTGGGTAACAGTTTAGACATTTATTGCCATTGTCTCCACAAAGAGTCATGGCTGAATCTCCACAAAGAGTCATTGTCTCCACAAAGAGTCATGGCTGAAGTATGAAGGAGAGAAGGAAGCGCCCAAGGTCATCGCTTCCGAGTTTAGCTATCCATAGTCCTTCTCTGCTGAGTTCACACACAGGTCCTACTAAATTCTGAGCAGGGCCCTCCAGTGGGCTTAAAAAGATGCCAGTAAAAATACCTTGTTTTGCACTTGGTGGTGCTTTCTCACAGGGCACTCTTATTTTCCTTATCTCCAAATTCCTGGGTGGTACCCCAGAGTTGACTTTTTGTTCTGCTTGAACCCACACCATTTTATTAAGAAACATGAGGCACAAAGAAGTTAAATAACATTCTTTCAGTCATTCAACATGTATTTATTGAGTACCTATTATGTGTCATGCTCCAAGGTGGGTTCTGGGGAGTAAAACCATGCATAAAAATACAATCTCTGGGGCTTCCCTGGTGGCGCAGTGGTTGAGACTCCGCCTGCCGATGCAGGGGACGCGGGTTCGTGCCCCGGTCCGGGAGGATCCCACATGCTGCGGAGCGGCTGGGCCCGTGAGCCATGGCCGCTGAGCCTGCACGTCCGGAGCCTGTGCTCCGCAACGCGAGAGGCCACAACAGTGAGAGGCCCGCGTACCGCAAAACAAAACAAAACAAAACAAAACAATCTCTGTACACAAGTGGGCAAATAAGGATAAATTATGCAAATTTATGCAAAATTGGATAAATTCACTATTGGGAAAGTAGAGGTCACAGAGGGTCATAGATAGTATGGATACATAAATCTGTTTTGTTCTTCTTTTGTTTTTTGGCTTTCCAATTTAATAACCAAGTAAAATTTAGCTGAACAAGTATTTTTGGAGATAACGAATATCAAACATTGATGGGGCAAATTCCCTTAGCAGCCAAGACAGACTGACTAGGATGGGGAAGTTTTAGATGTGTCTTCAGTGTGGGAGATGTACCTTGTCTTTGACATGAAAATCATCAGGAACAAAGTGAAGAAAATACCTCGTAAGTTTCCATTACTAAGTGGGAATCAAGAATTACTTTGGAAAGATGAATTGAGGTTAGATACCAGATGACATAGATATAAAGCATTTTGAAAAGTGATAACCTTTTTTAAAAAGGAGAGAAAGAAATATCAGAGGTCAGCTTGGACACTGTCATGGATGGAATGATAGGGGCTTTATTCAAGAACCTAAGGCATGGAGTTTTATTTTTAATCAAAGTTTCTACTGTTGGAAATCCATTTTGTTCACTAGACTCAACCAGGTCAAAACTCAGACCGGGGTTCTTTTTAATTTTTTAGGCTCTGCTAAGGTTCTTGGAAAAAGTCAAAGAAATGTTTGGTTTAGAGATTTGACAAATTCATGAAAAGACTTCTGTGAGGTTTTAAAATACTTCTGACTGCTTCTGCTGACTTAACTAGTGTTGCTGAATTAATATGATTTGAAAGAAACCCTATTTCTCAGTGTAAAACTAGAAAAAAATTCCACCTGTTTTAGCTATTCTAAAGAACGTATAAAAATGAAAGGATATCCTACCTTTTTGTCTTTTTATCAATTTTTCAGAAGTTTTCCTATTACCATGTAACTTACATGACTTTGGATACTAGGAGAAATAGAAGATAACGTACTACTAGAGAGTTACTTCGGACTAGCTGTCATTTTGACAGATAATGGCTTTCTGAATTATGGTTATACCATACTATAAAACATCAGCAAACCTAATGAATAAGCAAATGATGAGCAGTTTGGCTTTCCAACCAAAAGAGCTCTGTTAATTTTCTTTGATAATTATTTGGTTTCATGAATAGGCTCTTTTGAGATTTTAACCTTTAAAAAGAATTATCTCCAAATCTCAAATTCTGGAAGGTTATATGATGTTTTGTCAGGGAGGAGGGGTTGTGGGAAGGGATAGTTAGGGAGTTTGGGATTGACATGTACACACTGCTATATTTAAAATAGATAACCAACAAGGACCTACTATATAGCACAGGGAACTCTGCTCAATATTTGGTAACAACCTAAATGGGAAAAGAATTTGAAAAAGAATAGATACATGTATATGTATAACAGAATCACTTTGCTGTACACCCGAAACTAATACAACATTGTTAATCAACTATACTCCAATATAAGATAAAAAGTTAAAAAAAAGATGCTAAAAAAAAAAAAAAAAAAAAAAAAAAAAAAAAAAAAAGATGCTTTGTCAAGGATGTCTAAACAATTATTTGCAATGGTAAATTCATTCTGAAGCTTTAATGTGCATCAGAATTAACCATCAAAGGCTCCTGGGCCTTTATGAAAGGAGATTGTAATTCAGTAGATCTGGGGCAGGGTCCTAGAACCTGCATTTTAAATTACTACCTCTGGGGATTTTCAAGCCAAGGCTCTGTTGATCACTTTATTCATTTTCTATTGTGTGTAACAAATTACCACAACCTTAGGGGCTTAAAACAACACATGTTCATTATCTCACAGTTTCTTTGGGTGAGAAATTTGGGAACAACTTTGCTGGATCTCAGGGACTCACAAGCTTGAAATCAAGATGAGAGCTGGCCTGTGTTCTCATCTGGAGGCTCTCCTTCCAAGCTGGTTCAGGTTGTTGGCAGAATTCCTTCCTTAGAGGCTGTAGACTGAAGGCCCTGGTTTCTTAACTGGCTCTCAGTCAGAGGCCACTCTCAGGTCCTAGAGGCCAGCTGCAGACCCCTGCTACATGACCCTTTCCATAGACGGTGCAGACATGGCGGCATGCTTCCTGAGCCCAGGGAGGGATGCTCTCTGACCCCAGGGAGGGCCCAGTCTCTATTAAAAGCTTTCACCTCTTTAAGTCAGACCCACCCAGGATAGTCTCTCTCAAAATCAACTGATTTGGGATGTTAATTACGCCTGCAACAGCTCTTCATCTTAGTGTAACCTAGTCACCGGAATGAGATGCTATTTACCGCCCTGCCCATGCTCAAGGGAAGGGAGTCACAAGGGTGGCCATGTACACCAGGGGTGGGAATCTGGGGGCTGTTTGAGATCCTGCTTGCTACAGCCACCCTTGAGAAGCACAGATTTCAGAGGACAAAAATCACAGACGCCTGGGAACTTTCAGTGTGACACAGATAAAGCTGATAGATCTAGTCTCATAGGTGCGGTTGGTCCTTACTGACAATAAAATAAAAATGGAAAGACTGGTCTTGTTTTCCCACCTTTGCTCTAATCAGTCAGGAAAGCTTTGTCATTTACTCTTTACAGCTAAAGGCTCCATAGGAAAAAATGTGGACTTTGGTGGTGATTTTAGCATTTCTATAGGAATGAAAGGGCCCTCTGTGTCTGCTGGACATGGCCTCAAAAAGGCATCTAATTCCCTTAAAGAGTAGTTGCTACCTTAATTTTTAAAATGTCTAGTTAAGACGGATACTTTTCTGAGAAAACTTACAAAACCTCACATCAGAAGAACAGAAAATCTAAACAAAACTATTGTCATAGAAGAAATAGAAAATTTGTCAGTTATCTCTCAAAGAATAACAGGAAGAGCAGTACACAGTGGAATTTTAACCATTTCTAAATAACAGATATTTCCAGTGGTATTTTAACTGTTATAGACCACAGAAAAAAAGGATGTTTCCTACGTCTATTTATGAAATAAACATTTATATTCAAGCCCAAGGAAGATTGTCTAAAATGAAAGTATCAATCTTACTTATGTCTATCTATGCAAAAATCCTCAACAAATATTAGCAAAAGAATCCAGTAGCACAGTTTAAAAAAATATGTATACATACATACACACACTCCTATGATCAAGTGGGGCTTATTCCACGAATACAAGAACAGTTCAGCATTAGGAGATCTATTAATATCACTCATCATACTAACAGATCTAAGGGAACGATTGTTGGATCATTTCTATAGATGATAAAAATGTATTTGATTATATGCACAAAAGAAGAAGACTTAGAAGACCTACTTTTCTCATTATTTATTCTACAAATTTACTTCTAATTTTTAAAAGACAAATATAGCTGTTAAGCTATATTCAATTGATTTAAAACATTTCAGCATAGATAATATGATGTTACAGTTAAATATTAAGCACACCACAAGGGTCTGAGCTATCAACCAGAGACTTTGCTAAGTAGAATGATGAATATTAGAAATGAGTTTTCATTAGTAAAATTAGTGGTAATCAAAGTCCGAATTGTATGTTCATTGTTGAAATTAGAGGCATTCAAGATTTGTTAGCTGGATAAAATACTGTAGAAAAATGCTCCATGGCTGCACTAATGGGGTATGAGAACCCAGCCAACACTGTAACCTCTACTTTAGGAATCGTCCAACTCCTTGCACAGGTCCCTGGCTGCATGATGCCAACTGCAAGCCTAACCAAGTCCTACCTCTGGAGCATGTCCTGTCCTCCCCAAGTGAGCTGTGAAGCCCAAGTGACAGGGAGCATGGACTCACATCAAGCCTATACAGCAGGTTTTCCAAGCTGTGTCCTTGCCCTCTCTCTACTGGCTAACAAATACCTAATAAATGCCTGTATGTGAGGAAAAATTTCTCCTGGTGAGACTACCCATGCTCAAACTTTTTGGTGGTTGATTTTATCTACTGATAAGAACCTAAGGGTTGTGCATGGTTAGATTGGCTTAGGTCATTTCACAGCAATAGCTGTAGGGATTTTGTAAACCTTTAGTAAAACTAGTAAAATTAAAAACAATTTACCTAACGATCAAAACACCTAAGACTAAATTACAGAAAGCATAATTCATATAGTAAAATCTAAATTAAAAATCCAGAAACCACACACAAAAAGCAAAATGTATAAAATTTAGACAAAGTAAGGAAGACATAATGCTAAGTATAAACAATTGGGTATTTTGTATAAGTGTTATTTAATCTGTATTGTATACTTGAAATCTGCTAAAACGATAGATTTTAAATTAAATTTTCTCAACACACACACACACACAATGGTAACTATGTGGAGGTGACGGATAAGTTATTTAGCTTTATCGTGGTGATCTTTTCACAATGTATGCATATACCAAAATATCAAGTTGTACGTATACCTTATATAACTACTATTTTTATATGTCAAAGATATCAATAAAGTTGTTAAAAATGAAAAAAATGTATTTGACAAAATACAATACCCATTCTTCATAAAAACACCTAATAAAAATAAGATAAATAGGTACTTCCATAATATCATAAAATATATCTGTCTCAAACAAAAACTCAGAATCATGCTTAGTAGGGAAATACTGAAAGCATGCTTAGTTAAAGCCAGAAATGTTCAAGAATGTTCACTATTGCCACTTTATCTACAGTTATCCTAGAAGTACTAGTCAACACAATTAGATAAGAGGCAGAACCACAAGGTTCACAAGTTGGAAAGAACAAGTAAAATGATCACTTATTTTGCAGATGATATGTACCCCAAAAATCTAATTCCCTAAAAACATCTTTGAAAAGTTCAGTAAGGGGTAGGGTACAAAATTAATATAAAAAGTCAAACAACATTTATATATTTAAACAACAACGAGTTAGAAGATATACTGCATTTAAAACAGCTGCAGAAAATAAAGTAATTAGGAATAAACTTCATAAGAAATGTGCATGATCTTTCTGAAGAAAACTTCAGAAAAATGCTCCTGAGAGACACAAAAATGACTTGAAGAAAAGGAATAGTATATAATGTTCTTGAAAGTAAGATGAATATAAAAAGATGCCAATTTTCCCTAAGTCAATAAATAAACAAGTTCATTTCCATATCCCAATGAAAAATAAACTGTCAATAGTAGACAGGAAAAAAATGGACATAGAAGAATAAACAGAAGTATCCATTCCATTATGGTACTGGTACAGACTAGATAAAAATACCCAATGAAACATTAGAAAGTTCAGGACTTTAGTAAATGATGAAAATGGCATATCAAATCAGTAGGGAAACAAAGAAATACTGAATGAATGATGTTGGAACAACTGAATAATCATCTAGGAAAAAAAATTTACTTAATCCAGAGCCCACACTAATACTGGAGTAAATTCCATTCAGATCAGTGATTTTAATGAAAACATGAAACCACAAAAGTAATAGAGGAAACAATGGTAGAATTCATTTACAATTAACGCAGAACTAATCATGACACAAAACTCAGCTAAAACACTAATAAATTTGACCCTATGAAAAAGAATGTACACAGCAAAAGCAATTGGGGGGAAGTTATTTGTAGTTCATCACAGATAAGCAACCTTTCCTAGTATATAAAGAGCTTCTAATAGTTGATGAAGAAAAGACCATAACCTAGTAGGCAAATGGGTAAAGGACAAGAATGGACTGTTTACAGAAAAAGGAAATACAAATAGTTCTTAAACATATGAAAGGTTGTTTGGTCTCACTCAGACCAAATTCTTAAAAAAAATTTTTTTTATTGTTGTTTACTATGTGCCAATAATATTGGTCACTTGGGTATAGGAGACACAGCAGTGAACCAAACAAAATAAAGATTTCTGCTCTCATGGAGCTTCATTCAGGTGGGAAAGCAAGTTGAAGCTACACTGAGATGCCACTTTCATCTATCAGATTGGCAAAAGTCCAGAAGTTTGATGTTACACTCTATGGCAAGGGGCAAGAGGTACTCTCATACTTTACTAAGGTAAACTGAGAGGCAAAATTGGTGCAACTTCCATGATAGGTAATTTGGCAATAACTATCAAAGTTACAAATGTATAAGCCCTTTGAGCCAGCAATTCTATTTCTAGGAATTTATCCTATAGATTTACTCACATAGGAGAGAAATGGCATCTATACAATGTTTACTGCTTGTGTATTTATAAGATCAAAAATGATTAGACACCATCTAAGCAGACACCATCTAGGCTGTTCAAAGACATGGTGTTACATCCATACTGTGGAATACCAGGAAGTTGTAAAAAGGAAAGAGGAAGCACTTATGTGGAAAGATCCCTAAGATATATCATTCATGATATATATGTATGGTATTCTACTAATTGTGTAAAGAAGAACAAAAACAAAATTTTAATAACACATATATTAAAGTATAAATTTATCATCTCTCTCTCTCTCTCTCTATCTATCTATCTAACTATCTAGAAGGGAAAGAACTATGTGAAATGGTGGGAAGTGATTGCCTGGGAGATGGGGTAAAAAGGAATATTCACTGAATATCCCTTCATAGTTTAAAAAATTTTAATCAGGTGAATGTATTCCTTATACAGAAAATTAAGTCCAGAAAATAAGTTTTTCTTATCAAAAATTTTTTTCTAATTAAAGGAATAACATTCTGACAGAAGCTTTGACAGGATTTCCCTTTTGGTAAACTACACCAGTGTTTAATAATCTTCTAGGAAAAAAAGCATCATATTCTTGATTATACTTAAATCTTCCTTTCTGATATCTATTCTTAAGAAGCAACTACACAAATTTCTCTTTAAATTAGAGGTCACCTCATTTCCATCCATGTTCAGGGCTTTGTATAAAAAGTAGAGACATCTGTGAAGCAAAAAACCACGTGTATTATGTAGAACCCAAGTTTCAATATAAAGACTAGAAAAGCAAGACCCAGGACCCCAGTGGAATAAAAGAGATACCATTGAGCCACGGACATCAAGTTTTACCTTCTATTTGAAGTCAGTTGAAGATAATATTAGAAGAGTTTTATAAAGTCACAGAGTCATAGCAAAGGAAGACAGGTTAGAGTTCATCTAATTTGTAACCTTGCTTTTTGGTAAAATTGTCCCTGAAATCAAAGATGTTATTTATTAATATTATTCTTAGGGACATATTTCAACAATATGCAAAGAAGGAAATGTTTGTACTTTCCAAACTAAAATTCTTTTCTTGCTACTTGACATTGTACCTTAAATTTTTTCTTGACTTTGCTCCACCTTAACTATACTGCAGGTCTTGTGCTCAGAAGGAGATGGGAGAGGACGAATTGAAAGGATAGATACAGAGTTGAGAGAAATGGGTCAAAAGTTTCAGAGTTGAGAGGGCAGACAGCAGAAGCAAGAAGAACTACAATCCTGCAGCCTGTGAAACAAAAACCACATTCACAGAAAGATAGACAAGATGAAAAGGCAGAGGGCTATGTACCAGATGAAGGAACAAGATAAAACCCCAGAAAAACAACTAAAGGATAGATACAGAGTTGAGAGAAATGGGTCAAAAGTTTCAGAGTTGAGAGGGCAGACAGCAGAAGCAAGAAGAACTACAATCCTGCAGCCTGTGAAACAAAAACCACATTCACAGAAAGATAGACAAGATGAAAAGGCAGAGGGCTATGTACCAGATGAAGGAACTAGATAAAACCCCAGAAAAACAACTAAATGACGTGGAGATAGGCAACCTTCCAGAAAAAGAATTCAGAATAATGATAGTGAAGATGATACAGGACCTCATAAAGAATGGAGGCAAAGATTTAGAAGATGCAAGAAATGTTTAACAAAGACCTAGAAGAATTAAAAAACAAACAAACAGAGATGAACAATACAATAACTGAAATGAAAACTACACTAGAAGGAATCAATAGCAGAATAACTGAGGCAGAAGAATGGATAAGTGACCTGGAAGACAGAATGGTGGAATTCACAGCTGCAGAACAGAATAAAGACAAAAGAATGAAAAGAAATGAAGACAGCCTAAGAGACCTCTGGGAAAACATTAAACATAACAACATTCACATTATAGGGGTCCCAGAAGGAGAAGAGAGAGAGAAAGGACCAGAGAAAATATTTGAAGTGATTATAGTTGAAAACTTCCCTAACATGGGAAACGAAATAGCCACCCAAGTCCAGGAAGCACAGCGAGTCCCATACAGGATAAACCCAAGGAGAAACATGCTGAGACACATAGTAATCAAACTGGCAAAAATTAAAGACAAAGAAAAATTATTTAAAGCAGCAAGGGAAAAACGACAAATAACATACAAGGGAAGTCCCATAAGGTTAACAGCTGATTTCTCAGCAGAAACTCTACAAGCCAGAAGGGAGTGGCATGATATACTTAAAGTGATGAAAGGGAAGAACCTACAACCTAGATTACTCTACCTGGCAAGGATCTCATTCAGATTCGATGGAGAAATCAAAAGCTTTACAGATAAGCAAAAGCTAGGAGAATTCAGCACCACCAAACCAGCTCTACAACAAATGCTAAAGGAACTTCTGTAAGTGGGAAACACAAGAGAAGAAAAGGACTTACAAAAACAAACCCAAAACCATTAAGAATATGGTCATAGGCACATACATATCAATAATTACCTTAAAAGTGAATGGATTAAATGCTCCAACCAAAAGACACAGGCTTGCTGAATGGATACAAAAACAAGACCCATATATATGCTGTCTACAAGAGACCCACTCCAGACCTAGGGACACATACAGACTGAAAATGAGGGGATGGGAAAAGATATTCCATGCCAATGGAAATCAAAAGAAAGCTGGAGTAGCAATACTTATATCAGATAAAGTAGACTTTAAAATAAAGAATGTTACAAGAGACAAGGAAGGACAGTACATAATGATCACGGGATCAATCCAAGAAGATATAACAATTATAAATATATATGCACCCAACATAGGAGCACCTCAATACATAACGCAACTGCTAACAGCTATAAAAGAGGAAATCAACAGTAACACAATAATACTGGGGGACTTTAACACCTCACTTACACCAATGGACAGATCATCCAAAATGAAAATAAATAAGGAAAAAGAAGCTGTAAATGACACAATAGACCAGATAGGTTTAATTGATATTTATAGGACATTCCATCCAAACACAGCAGATTACACTTTCTTCTCGAGTGTGCACAGAACATTTTACAGGATAGATCACATCTTGGGTCACAAATCAAGCCTCAGCAAATCTAAGAAAACTGAAATCATATCAAGCATCTTTTCTGACCACAACATTATGAGATTAGAAATGAATTACAGGGAAAAAAATGTAAAAAACACAAACACATGGAGGCTAAACAATATGTTACTAAATAACCAAGAGATCACTGAAGAAATCAAAGAGGAAATCAAAAAATACCTAGAGACAAATGACAATGAAAACACGACGATCCAAAACCTATGGGATGCAGCAAAAGCAATTCTAAGAGGGAAGTTTATAGCTCTACAAGCCTACCTCAAAAAACAAGAAAAATCTCAAGTAAACAATTTAACTTTAAACCTAAAGGAACTAGAGAAAGAAGAACAAACAAAACCCAAAGTTAGTAGAAGTAAAGAAATCATAAAGATCAGAGCAGAAATAAATGAAATAGAAACAAAGAAAACAATAGCAAAGTTGGTTCTTTGAGAAGATAAACAAAATTGATAAACCATTAGCCAGACTCATCCAGAAAAGGAGGGAGAGGACTCAAATCAATAAAATTAGAAATGAAAAAGGAGAAGTTACAAGACACCACAGAAATACAAAGCATCCTAAGAGACTACTACAAGCAACTCTATGCCAATAAAATGGACAACCTGGAAGAAATGGACAAATTGTTAGAAAGGTATAACCTTCCAAGACTGAACCACGAAGAAATAGAAAATATGAACAGAGCAATCACAAGTAATGAAATTGAAACTGTGATTAAAAAGTCTTCCAACAAACAAAAGTCCAGGACCAGATGGCTTCAGAGGTGAATTCTATCAAACATTTAGAGAACAGCTAACACCCATCCTTCTCAAACTCTTCCAAAAATTGCAGAGGAAGGAACACTCCCAAACTCATTCTACAAGGCCACCATCGCCCTGATACCAAAACCAGACAAAGATACTACAAAAAAAGAAAATTACAGACCAATATCACTGATGAATATAGATGCAAAAATCCTCAACAAAATACTAGCAAACAGAATCCAACAACACATTAAAAGGATCATACACCATGATCAATTGGGATTTATCCCAGGGATGCAAGGATTCTTCAATATACACAAATCAATCAATGTGATATACCATATTAACAAATTGAAGAATAAAAACCATATGATCATCTCAATAGATGCAGAAAAAGCTTTTGACAAAATTCAACACCCATTTATGATAAAAACTCTCCAGAAAGTGGCACAGAGGGAACCTACCTCAACATAATAAAAACCATAAATGACAAACCCACAGCAAACATCATTCTCAACGGTGAAAAACTGAAAGCATTTCCTCTAAGATCAGGAACAAACAAGGATGTCCACTCTCACTGCTATTATTCAACAGAGTTTTGGAAGTCCTAGCCACGGCAGTCAGAGAAGAAAAAGAAATAAAAGGAATACAAATTGGAAAAGAAGAAGTAAAACTGTCACTGTTTGCAGATGACATAATACTATACATAGAGAATCCTAAAAATGCCACCAGAAAACTACTAGAGCTAATCAATGAATTTGGTAAATTTGTAGGATACAAAATTAATGCACAGAAATCTCTTGCATTCCTATACACTAATGATGAAAAATATGAGAGAGAAATTATGGAAACACTCCCATTTACCATTGCAACAAAAAGAATAAAATACCTAGGAATAAATCTACCTAGGGAGACAAAAGACCTGTATGCAGAAAACTATAGGACACTGATAAAAGAAATTAAAGGTCATACCAACAGATGGAGAGATATACCATGTTTTTGGATTGGAAGAATCAATATTGTGAAAATAACTATACTACCCAAAGCAATCTACAGATTCAATCCAATCCCTATCAAATTACCAATGGCATTTTTTACAGAACTAGAACAAAAAATCTTAAAATTTGTATGGAGACACAAACAACCCCGAATAGCAAAGCAGTCTTGAGGGAAAAAAATGGAGCTGGAGGAATCAGACTCCCTGACTTCAGACTATACTATAAAGCTACAGTAATCAAGAAAGTATGGTACTGGCACAAAAACAGAAACATAGATCAATGGAACAAGATAGAAAGCCCAGAGATAAACCCACGCACCTATGGTCAACTAATCTATGACAAAGGAGGCAAGGATATACAATGGAGAAAAGACAGTCTCTTCAATAAGTGGTGCTGGGAAAACTGGACAGCTACATGTAAAAAAATGAAATTAGAACACTCCCTAACACCATACACAAAAATGAACTGAAAATGGATTTGAGACCTAAATGTAAGACCAGACACTATAAAACTCTTAGAGGAAAACATAGGGAGAACACTCTTTGACATAAATCACAGCAAGATCTTTTTTGATCCACCTCCTAGAGTAATGGAAATAAGAACAAAAATAAACAAATGGGACCTCATCAAACTTAAAAGCTTTTGCACAGCAAAGGAAACTGTAAACAAGATGAAAAGACAACCCTCAGAATGGGAGAAAATATTTGCAAACGAATGAACAGACAAAGGATTAATCTCCAAAATATATAAACAGCTCATGCAGCTCAATATTAAAGAAACAAACAACCCAATCCAAAAATGGGCAGAAGACCTAAATAGACATTTCTCCAAAGAAGACATACAGATGGCCAAGAAGCACATGAAAAGCTGCTCAACATCACTAATTATTAGAGAAATGCAAATCAAATCTACAATGAGGGGGCTTCCCTGGTGGCACAGTGGCTGAGAGTCCACCTGCCAATGCAGGGGACACGGGTTCATGTCCCGGTCCAGGAAGATCCCACATGTTGCGGAGTGTCTGGGCCCGTGAGCCATGGCCGCTGAGCCTGTGTGTCCGGAGCCTGTATTCCACAACGGGAGAGGCCACAACAGTGAGAGGCCTGCGTACAGCAAAAAAATCAAAAAAACAAACAACAAAAACAACAATAAAAACTACAATGAGGTAGCACCTCACACCAGTTAGAATGGGCATCATCAGAAAATCTACAAACAACAAATGCTGGAGAGGGTGTGGAGAAAAGGGAACACTCTTGCACTGTTGGTGGGAATGTAAATTGATACAGCCACTATGGAGAACAGTATGGAGGTTCCTTAAGGAACTAAAAATAGAATTACCATATGATCCAGCAATCCCACTACTGGGCATATACCCAGAGAAAAACATAATTCAAAAAGACACATGCACCCCAATGTTCATTGCAGCACTATTTACAATAGCCAGGTCATGGAGGCAACCTAAATGTCCATCGACAGATGAATCGATAAAGAAGATGTGGCACATATATACAATGGAATATTACTCAGCCATAAGAAGGAACGAAATTGGGTCATTTGTTGAGACGTGGATGGATCTAGAGACTGTCATACAGAGTGAAGTAAGTCAGAAAGAGAAAAACAAATATCGTATATTAATGCATGTATGTGGAACCTAGAAAAATGGTACAGATGAACCGGTTTGCTGGGCAGAAATGAGACACAGATGTTGAGAACAAATGTATGGACACCAAGGGTGAAAGCCGCTGGGGGGTGGGGATGGTGGTGTGATGAATTGGGCGATTGGGATTGACATGTATACACTGATGTGTATAAAACTGATGACTAATGAAAAAAAAAAAAAAGAGTGTCAGAGTTGCAGGCAGGAAATTTAGTAAGTCATGGAAACTGCCAAAGTCCTGTCTAGGTGGAAGGCATGGTTCTCTTACTACATTGGAATATACTGTGTCTACTTTCGCATTGCTCTTGACTAAATACAGACTAGAACAGCTCTCCTTCTTAAACAGCAGAGACCATGCAGAGGCTGCCTATGGCTCATGTCAAGGACGTGCTTCCTCCAATACCAGAACTAGAAGTTACTTCCACGGCGCATCAGCAAGATCAATATACACGGTGAGTGATGCTTCAGATTTATTGACGATTTGACTATTCATTATAAACGTGAATAGATCCAAGGAGGTATAGTTTTCCCCAAACTGCATTTCTATCCGGGTGTAGGTGATAGAAAGTGATGAACTTGCAAAATCAGTTCATATGAATTAGATGGCATGAAATAAAATCACTGTTTCCTCCAAGGTCTAGGAAGGACCAGTAAACTAATCTCTTAGTTTGTTGAACAACATGTGCCCTGAGATGTCTGCTCATCTCTTGGTACTGTTTCCTGGGGTTGAGTCATAAGTCCAGTAGGCTAATCATTATTTCACTTGGAACATGAGAAAAGAGAGAATGTAAATTTGTAAAGCAGAACTACTCACTGACTTTCAACTACTGAAATAAAAACTTCTCTAAATTTAATACTTGATAACCTAGATTAATGCACATTGATTACCATGTATTTGAATACAAAACTGTGATCAGAAGTGTCTTAGTGTCTTTTTCTTTCATTCAACAAATATTTATTAAATAGCTATTTTGTTAAAGGCCCTACTGATAACCACTGCAGGGGGTATAAAAATTATAACAGGGACAAGAAGGGAAACTAGCATTTCTTGGTATTCTTTTATTATGCTTGGTGGTAATAGACTAGATCATTTACTGTTTATAGTATTTGGGTCCTGGCAGGAAACTGATGGTATACTCATATTGAATAATTTGGGGAGAGTTTCATAAAGGGCCTATTAAGCCAGGATGTGGGGAAACCAAAAAAGGACAGTGTAGCATCCTAGGACTAGTAACTGGGGGCACTGCTACTGTCCCTAAGACTAAAGGGACAAGGAACTCAGAGAGACAAAGACAGAAGCACACACATACACACACAGAAGGAATATGTGGGGAGGGCTGACTGATAGGAGCTGTGGCATTTGGTCATGGACACAACAGCCTGTGGTTGCCCTGAGGAGAGAGAATGAATATCCTAACTTGGCTGTTCTCCTTTTTTCCCAATGTCCAGTACTCCCCATTGGCCAAACCCAACCAGAGCCAGAGGACACTGGCGCTGATTGAGACAATTCATATAGATTGGCCTCCCAGAGCACCAAGCAAAGTGGACAAAAGGGGAGGGCAGATCTGGAGAGACAACCAAAGGGATCCAGCATAGGTGGCCCAATACATCAAACTGGAAACTAAGTGCCAAGGAACACTTTGTCTTCAGGACTAGAGAGAGGCAGGTCTTTGTGCTTGGGTCTTTAGTGCAATCAGGGTCTGCTGTTGGCTCAGAAATTCCTAGGGAGAATATAATGTCATCATATAATTGTTTTAATGAAATGTTACTGGCTATTATGCTTGATATTTCTCATTCTGGTCCTCATTCTCGGATGCTCAAGCTTGCACGTGAAGAGCTCTCCTCTGTCCTTTTACCAAATGCTTTTGGAGCACCTACTGTGTGCCAAGAATTCTGCTACTCATTGGCAAAATAACATGCAGTCCATCAGTGGAGGAATCAGATTAGGGAATCCCTAATTCCAACTGAGTGTCAAGTACCATGATGGAGGTACCCACAAGGGACTTGGGGAGCATTATGGGGAGACCCCTCATTCAGAGGACATGTTGCCTAGCATGTAATAGATGTCCAATAAATATTTAGTGGACATAAGTATTGAGTGAATGGATAAATCTCAACTTCTGTGTCTCTCTAATAGAATCATGGACTCCTGTAACCAAAAGAAACTTGCGTGAACACTTTCACTTTTATTTTATATAAGTGGGAAATAAGCCAAAAAAATATAGTGGCAAAGGTTGGAGGAGACCCCAGGTTTCCTGGGACCTAGGCTGAGAAGTTTATTACCACTAACCACACTGTCTACTTGGGGATATAAAGGAGGCTCCATGGCATAACAAAGGATTGGAAAGAGCCCTTAATCAGTGACTTTAGGAAGTTTTTCATGTTCTTATAAGACATAGTTTTAATAAACGGTTTAAAATTTTTTTCCACTAATTATTTTCAGGTCAACAACATTTTTGTGTGAATAATATTTGCCTTTTTTTAAATCTTCAGACTATCCATATGAATTCCTCTGGGCGATTTGGACTGAACCCTTCTGAAGAGTATTCATAATTCTATTCTGGGAATGAGTTAACTGGTAATAGCTGGTCTGGCTGAGGATGCACAATAGGAACCAGTAGGAGTGCTGACTGGTTGATGGAAACTAACTCAACAGCACTCATTTGACCCAGGAGATCAAAGGCACAAGAGTTTTTTTCAGGAAGGCATTATGAGTCATGGAAAACAAGCTAATGAAACCCATGGAAAAAGCAAGAGAACACTTACTCTCTTTGTTTATCCATCATTATACAGCTTACACTAGTCCCAAGATTTTGATTTTGAGGAACCAAAAACAGAGTTGAGGATGCAAATCCTTTCTCTCACTGGCCCACATTGCAGATCCTGATTTGATGTGTTTTCTTATATAGATGGATTGTTTCTATTTGGCAAATTGCTTAAGAGGACCTGGGTTGTTTGTTTATACATTTGCTTGCATGTGTAAAGCCTTCCTTCCTTTTGGCACTGGGATGTTTAAAAAAAATTCGAAACACCAAAATAAAATGAATTTAAGTGAAATACTTGAATGTTTAAATCTAATAACAACATGTTTCCTCTGTTTCCTTTGGCTTTCATCTTTTCATAGCTATCATTGATGTCAAGAATAATTATAGTTATTAACTACAGTAAAATCAAATATAAAAAAGAGGATAGTTCTTAACATTGAAAAATACTTTCCAAAGAATTAATATTGTTAAAATGGCCTTACTACCCAAAGCAATCTACAGATTTAATGTGATCCCTATCAAATACCCATGACAGTTTTCACAGAACTAGAACAAATAATCCTAAAATTTATATGGAACAATAAAAGACCCCAAATTGCCAAAGCAATCTTGAGGGGGGGGAAAAAAAAAAAAAAAACCAAAGCAGGAGGCATAACCCTCTCATACTTCAGACAATACTACAAAGCTACAGTAATCAAAAGAGTGTGGTATTGGCACAAAAACAGACATATGCATCAATGGGACAGAATAGAGAGCTCAGAAGTAAACCCACACACCTATGGTCAATAATCTTTGACAAAGGAGGTAAGAATACACAATGGGAAAAAGACAGTCTCTTCAGCAAGTGGTGCTGGGAAAGTTGGATAGCTGCATGTAAATCAATGAAGTTAGAATACACTCTCACACTATGCGCAAAAATAAACACAAAATGGCTAAAAGACTTAAACATAAGACATGACACCATAAAATTCCTAGAAGAGAACATAGGCAAAACATTCTCTGACATAAATTTTACCAATGTTTTCTTAGGTCAGTCTCCCAAGGCAATAGAAATAAAAACAAAAATAAACAAATGGGATCTAATGAAACTTACAAGCTTTTGTACAGCAAAAGAAACATAAACAAAATGAAAAAAAACCTATGGAATGGGAGAAAATATTTGCAAATGATGAGATGAACAAGGCCTAATTTCCAAAATATACAAGCTCATACAACTCAACAACAGAAAAACAAACAACCCAATCGAAAAATGAGCAGAAGACCTAAATAGACATTTCTCCAAAGAAGATATACAGATGGCCAACAGGCACATGAAAAGATGCTCAACATTGCTAATTACAGTATGTCCCCTACATATGAACCTTCAAGTTGCGAACTTTCAGAGATGCGAACATGTGTTCGCATGTCCAATCATGTAAATTCATGTGTCTGGCATACCTTGTCATGTGTGTGCATCCTCTACAAGTGGTTGTGCTTTTGTGTACAGTACTGTATAGAGTACAGTATCATTATTTCAAGCCCAGGATGTCCAGAAGCAAGCGTAAAAGCAGTGGTATATAGCCGATTGTGTTAGTTGGGTACTTAGGCTAACTTTGTTGGACTTACGAACAAATTGGACTTATGAATACGCTCTTGGAAGGGACCTTGTTTGTATGTAGGGAACTTACTGTATTAGAGAAATGCAAATCAAAAGTACAATGAGATATCACCTCACACTGATCAGAATGGCCATCACTAAAAATTCTACAAATAATAAATGCTGGGGAGGGTGTAGAGGAAAGGGAACCCTCCTACACTGTTGGTGGGAAAGTAAGTTGGTGCAGCCACTGTGGAAAACATTATGGAGTGTCCTCAAAAAACTAAAAATAGAACTACCATATGACCCAGCGATCCCACTCCTGGGCATATATCCGGGCAAAACTATAATTCAAAAAGATACATGCACGCCTGTGATAACCTAGAGGGGTGGGACAGGGGAGTGGGAGGGAGACTCAAGGGGAAGGGCATATATGTATACATATAGCTAATTCACTTTGTTGTACAGTAGAAACCAACACAACATTGTAAAGCAACTATAATTAAAAAAAGAAAAAGGAAAAAAAAGATACATGTACCACTATCTTCATAGCAGCACTATTCACAATAGCCAAGACATGGAAACAACCTAAATGTCCATCAGCAGACGAATGGATAAAGAAGATGTGCTGTATATATACAATGGAATACTACTCAGCCTTAAGAAAGAATGAAATAATGCCATTTACAGCAACATGGATAGACCTAGAGATTATCATATTAAGCGAAGTAAGTCAGACAGAGAGACAAATACCATATGATATCACTTCTATGTGGAATCCAAAATATGACACAAATGAATCTATCTACGAAATAGAAACAGACTCACAGACATAGAGAAAAGACTTGTGGTTGCCAAGGGGGAGTGGGTGGGGGAGGGATGGAGTGGGAACCTGGGGTTAGCAGATGTGAGCTATTATATATAGAATGGATAAACAACAAGGTCCTACTGGATAGCACAGGGAACTATATTCAACATCCTGAGATAACCCGTAATGGAAAAGAATATCAAAAAGAATGTATATGTATAACTGAATCACTTTGCGGTACAGCAGAAATTAACACAACATTGTAAACCAACTATACTTCAATTTTAAAAAGGAAAAGAAAACACCTTCTGAGAGTTAAGGTGGAACTTAATCTCCTGATGTCATTATATGGTTAAAATTGCTTATCTGAGTAGATTTTCAGAGCTTAACTGCAGGGTCAGATTTAACATTAAGCAACCTAACAGGAATGAATGTTTCAGCACACAGGTTTTTTTGGTACTCCAGTTTTTTTTGTTGCTGTTGTTAGATCACAAACTGAGATTCTAATTGTAAAATTTAGGGATTGAGGATTTGGCAAATGGAATTCTACTAGTCATACTTTTTCTTATTTGTATATCCCTGATTAATAGGTGAGTCAGGCTCAGGCCTGGGATACTTCAGCAGGAATTGAGGGATGTCACACTCTTTGAAGTATGGACCTTATATACAGTTTCTGAGAAGTCAAATTATTGTTTCCTTGCATATCACCTATTATGATCTGACAAATGACTTGGAAATCAATGGCAACTTGGCTTACAAAAGGCATGAATTAAGCTTCAAGTTCTGTTACATTGTGGCAGCTTTTAGAAGCTAATTTCACTTATTTATTAAAATCCTAGACTTTAACAGAAACTGTGAAACACTGAAAGAGGTAGTGTTATGGGCTGTCTGCCCACAGCAAGCTTACAATGTGATGGAGGAGACAGGATATGAATGCCGCTAGTTATAATACTAGATGCAATGGTAAGGTAAGTGTCACTAGCAGGCTCCATGCTTCATGCTGAGAGTTCACAGGCCAAAAGAACCACTGCCAGTGGGGGTAATCTGGTGGGCTTCTTGGGAAGGCCACTTTTGAGCAGGGTCTGGAAGATGGCTTTTCCTGTCCTCTCAGTAGAAGTCAAATCTCCCACGTGTACATGTTCTCAGCCCTCATAGCCCTTTTCATATTGGTCACTTACAATTATTTTTGTGGTTGTTAATTAATGTCTGTCTCCTTCTCTAGACTGGTTCTGCTCACCATACTATCCCTGGCAGCTGGTAGAATGCTCAGCTCACAGTAGGCGCTTAATAAATATTTGTTGGATGAAGAACGATTTATGGAGCCTCCCTGTGCAGCAGGCACAGTCCGTGTATACTCATTTCCTCTCACAACTGCTCTTAGGTGTCATCACCCCTGAGGAAGCTGAGGCCAAGGGAAGCTCACCAGTTTGCCTGCCATCTCTGGACTAGTATTTGGCTCCAGGCAAGGTCTGTAAAGCCGGTGCTACTCCCAGGACTCACACTGTGGGGTGGAGATGGGGCAAAGGGTGCAGGATCCTTGGAGGGGGTGCCTGAGAAAAGGGCTCCCTCTGAGAACACCAGCGGCCTCTCTTCTGGGAGCGCAAAGAGGCTGGGTGAACCTGCCTTCGGAGGAGGCCTCTGATGGAACTGCCTCGGCATTGCTGGTCCTGCATGTCTCCCTCAGCCCCGCAGTTCTGCTCGCCTCCCTGCCCGCCTGGCTCCAATAAAAACGACCCTGTGTTCCTGGGTGCCTGGTGGGATGCCTGGCTTCCAGTCTACACAGCTGAGCCTGACTTTTAGGCCATCCTGGTTTTCAACTGGTTCCACGTCTGACATTGACCCACCTCACACCCCTTCCCTATGACTTATATCTTTGTCGTCGTGTGTCTGTGGCTCTCACCGCAGGCTCCCCTTCCCAGCTGTGAGCCACACTCACCTCCTTGACCTCTGTGTCCTTCTCAGCAGCCGGGACCCCAGCACTCCATGCAGAGGGGTTCAGGTGTGGACCGGAGGGGGAGGGAACCCGGCACCAGGCAGGGAGGCTTGCCAGCGTTGCTCAGTCATTGAGCAGACATGGTGGAATTAGAGTGGTAGAAAGAGGGAGAGAGAGGGAGAGAGGATGTGAGGGGAGAATTGGTGGCACTTGGCAATGATTTGATGCAGGTGTGGGAGTGAGGGTGGGGCAGGAGAAGGCGGAGAGAAGAGGCACGGAGGGCACCCCTCAGATCTCTATGTGGGGAAAACAGCATCACCCGAATTTATAGCTGCTAGCTTGGGTTTCTAGAAGAATTTTCATTTCTCAAAGGATTCCCTTCAAACTTTACTTTCATCCTGGTTGTAACTTCTACTTCCCCCTGCCCCCTGCATCCTTAGTCATCCTGAATGGAGCAGTCATTCTTCAGACCACCTTGCTCCTTCTGCCTCCTTTCTGACTGTGACATCTGATCTTTCCTTCCATCTGTAGAAATCCTCTCCACCCTTCAAAGGCAGAAAGGCTACCTTGTCCATGGAGCAGCCCCTGCTGACCGCAGCTGGAATAATGTCTCTTTTCTGTGCTTTCCCAGCATTTAGTCCTCTTGCAAAGTACTTCTCCATCCTGCCTCACACCACAACCATTGTACTCATGTCTGTTTCCCCACCAGATGGTGAGGAGACTTGGAACCACATCTTCTGCAGCTTCTGAATCCCCAGGGACAGGTACTCACTTCTCCCTACCCGCTCCTCCCTCGCAATGCTCATCAGTGGAGATTGACAGATGTTGGCTGTAAATTCAGCACAGTGGTTACCTCTAAGGCGATGGGGAAGGGGATGGGGCTGGGCAGCTACATGCCAGGGACTTCTAACACAACTGTCATGTTCTGTTATAAACTTGATGGTGGGTATATGGAAGTCTTTGTGCCATGATTCTATGTAGCTTACATATATTTTAAAATATACTTTTGTACCTACACGAAATTTAATAAAACCAAATTTTACAAAGGATAAATAGCATATAAATTGCATCTTCCTTTCTCCCTCTGTCAGAAGATAGCTCTGTCTGTCTCTCTCCCAACTATATTTCTTTCCCTTCATGTAAAACATGGTAGAATAAAGACTTGGAATCAATTTTTTGACAGTTGATTCCCATGATCTGATTTTGCTTACTTCCTTCTCTATTTTTTATTTTACTTCTCTTTTCTGTCTGTATCTTTCTTAACCATCTCCAACTATTGGTGCTATTCTGATGGGTGGCAATCTTAGGATAATGAGTGGAAGGAAGTTCTTACATTTTTAAAATCCAAATAAGGTATGTTATTGATTAACTGAGAGATATGACAACAAAAGATGCATTTAAAAATCCTCTATGAACTGGGAATCATGTACTTTAGTAAAGATAGGGTAGTCTAGAAGCTTCTATAATTTGAAGGACAAGATGAAGTGTGCCTGCAAGGGCATGGAGCAAAACAGGACATTGTGGCAAAAAAATAATACTCACAAAATTCTTTGGATGAGTTATTTTTTCACCTGAGAGTTAAGGCTGTTTCCAGAGAGAAATATGGAGATAAATTTATTGCTTATTGAAAGAATATCATTTTGAGGGTTATAATTGAGGTACTTTCATCTGCAAATAATAGCAGGCCCAAATCAAAATGACAGAAATTATAAGATAAATTAAATTACTGTCTTACCTAATAGAAATTCTGAATAGGGTGCTTCCCAAGTTGGTGAATTCAAGAACTCACATCATCGAGCACGCAGGTTCTTTCCTCCTTTTCCTCTCTGCCATCTTCAACTTGTTGGCTTTTGCCTTCAGGCTTCCCCTCTTATGGTTTCAAGAAGAGATTGTATTAAATGGTGATGCCACGGCATCAGCCATCAGCACATTCTTACACCACAGTATCCTTTTTAAGAGTAAAGAAACTTTATAAGAAGACCCCTCCTGGAAAGATTTCTCCTCATGTCAGAGCATCTAGAATTGGATCACAGACCCACCCTTAAACCCACCAACGACAGGACAGAGGGTTGGGAACATTATGACTAGTTTAGAAGAACTCAGATTTGCTTTAGGGGAGAGGAATTGACCATCAGAATGAAAACAGGGCTCTGTAAACATGGAAGAAGAGGAAATGACTATTGGGTGGCTCTGGGAATGTTCCTCCTCAATTCCAAGGAGATGTGCAGAGAGAAACTGATTGAAGACAAAACACAGGCTTGTTTATGTTTCCCCCAGAACAATCTCTTGGGGGCATGCTAAGGCTGTTTGCCAAGCATGTGTCATTGCCCAACATTTCACAATGGGTGTCAACAGCGTTGTCGTGGGGCCATTATCTCCCTCCAAAGACATGTCTATTTTCAGAAGGACTGTGAAAATAACCCAACAATTTCCACATAGAAAAGTGATATCAGTGTGTGATATTACAAAGGCAGGCACAACATTTGTAGTGAAGAGCTGCATGGTCGTCATTACCTTTCTTTCGTGGCCTTATGTGACTTTCCTCTTAGGAATTCTCTCTCGTCCACTGAATGATGTCTTGGCAAGACTGTAAATCATGGTTTCTTTCCCATTGGGCAAGGGGTGACATATGACCCGAGCTAGACCAATTTGACCCACTTCCTTAGGACTTTGATTTATAGCGACATGAAGGTGGAAAAAAAGATATGAGCTTCTTCATTTCAGCTGCTGAGTCATTCCTGCTTTTAGACACCCCAATATCTCCCTACCCCCACCAAACTGCCTTGGTCCTGAGCCTGATTCTCCAGTCTTCCCTTTGATTCTGTGAGCTACCAGTAACATCCTTGCAAAAAGATTCTTTCCTGCTTCAGTTTCACAGTTGGTTTCTGTTGCCTGCTATATACATCTAACATCTACTTTATTTCATAAAATCACAGGATGTCTGAGCTGTAAGAAATCTTATAGATCATTTGGTCAATGCCGTCATTTTACAGCTGAGGAAACTGAAGCTCCCAGAGGTTAAGGGTTTCACCCAAGGTTACATCACAGAGCTTGTCAGTGACAGAACTGGGAATAAGACAGGGTCTCCTTTGCCCAGGGTAGTGCAGTCAGTTTTTAATTTTAATTCCTTTTTAGTATAAACCACAGCCTGACTTTCTCCTCTCTCTCTCATGATTAACACAGAATAGTGACTTTAAAATCTTCATTTCCCCCTGCAAACTGACAATTTGCTTTGTGTAGTTAAAAAAACTTGTTTCAGAGATAGTCCTTTCAGGTATATGGCATCTGGTAAAGACAGGCATCAGTTTATATCCTTATATGGAGCCTTAATTCCTTCCAGCTATCTATAAATATTTATTTTTCTCTTGAAATTCATGTTTGGAAAGGAAGTGGTTTGCTCTAGGGAAACATATGGGCTAGGGCTCTGAAAGTGATTATCTACCATTTTTAACTCTAGCTTCTAGCTGTGTGCATTTGGGGAGAGCCTTCCTCAATTCACACTAGAAGATATATATCTGCTCTATTTTTTCAGGTGCTTTAGGGCAGTCGTACCTCATATAACTGCTGCCAAAATAGCCCAGTGTTAGGGTAGGAGTTGAGGAGGGGTTTAATGTAGTACTAATTATGTGCCTGTCTCTATTTTAAGCACAATACCAGAAGGTAAGTACCTCTATCAGGATTCCAGCTTATAGGTGAAGAAATTAAGGCAAAGAGAGGTCAAGCAGTTGCTCAAGGACTCACAGGTTTAAGTGGCAGAGTTGAGATTTGAACCCAGGTGGTCTGGGTTCAAAGTCCATGCCCTTAACCCTCTTCCCCGTTACATCTTAATTATGGAATCTCTCTGTGGAGGTAAAGGTAGATCCATTTTCTTAGGAAGAGATTGTCCAACACCTTTTCATAAACACTTCTAGCAGGGGGTTCTATAGCATGAATCTCCCGTGTCCCAACAATGCTTGGACGGTATACTTAAAAAGCACTGCTCAACGGCAAGTACTCCTCCACAACAAACGCTTTTCTTGTCTCTACCCATGCAACAAAGCACATCTAAAGAACTTAATTATTTGGTAGTTGAGAAAAACTGCACAGAAGGAAGCTTTTTGCTCTGGATGCTCATAAAATAGGATCAAAGGTAAATCATTTAATAGATTTTTAAAAGAATTAAATTCTTTGAACTCATCTCAAGATCCCCTTTGGTGAATGATACTAATTACAGTGCAAAAACAGCCAAATATTGATTAGAAAAAGCTGTGAACTAAGTACCTGGAAATTCCCTTTCTGCTTATGGGTTCAAAACATTTTTCTACTTGAAATTTGTTACAGTGAAACAGGAAATCATCTCTATTCCCCATCCTATTTTGGCAAACGGACAATGTTTTATTTTTAAGCAATTTACCAAAACAAAGTTCCACTACATCAAAACAAATCAAGAGTGTTTAATGGGGGACACCTTCAAGATGGCGGAAGAGTAAGATGTGGAGATCACCTTCCTCCCCACAAATACATCAGAAATACATCTACATGTGGAACAGCTCCTACAGAACACCTACTGAACGCTGGCAGAAGACCTCAGACCTCCCAAAGGGCAAGAAACTCCCCACATACCTGGGTAGGGCAAAAGAGAAAAGAATAAACAGAGACAAAAGAATACGGACAGGACATGCACCTCTGGGAAGGAGCTGTGAAGGAGAAAACGTTTCCACACACTAGGAAGCCCCTTCGCGGGCGGAGACTGCGGGTGGCAGAGGGGAGAAGCTTCGGAGCCGCGGAGGAGGGCACAGCAACAGGGGTGCGGAGGCCAAAGCGGAGAGATTCCCGCACAGAGGATCAGTGCCGACCAACACTCACCAGCCCGAGAGGCTTGTCTGCTCACCCGCCGGGACGGGCGGGGCTGGGAGCTGACACTCGGGCTTCGGTCGCATCCCAGGGAGAGGACTGGCAGCGTGAACACAGCCCGAAGGGGGTTAGTGCGCCACGGCTAGCCGGGAGGGAGTCCGGGGAAAAGGCTGGACCTGCTGAAGAGGCAAGAGACCATTGTTTCGGGATGTGACAGGAGAGGGGATTCGCAGCACCGCCTAAACGAGCTCCACAGACGGGCGCGAGCCGCGGCTAACAGCGCGGACCCCAGAGACGGGCATGAGACGCTAAGGCTGCTGCTGCCGCCGCCACCAAGAAGCCTGTGTGCGAGCACAGGGCACTATCCACACCTCCTCTCCCAGGAGCCTGTGCAGCCTGCCACTGCCATGGTCCCGTGATCCAGAGACAACTTCCCGGGAGAACGCGCAGGCGCGCCTCAGGCTGGTGCAACGTCACGCTGCCCTCAGTTGCCGCAGGCTCGTCCTGCACTCCGTGCCCCTCCCACCCCTGGCCTGAGTGAGCCAGAGCCTCCGAATCAGCTGCTCCTTTTACCCCGTCCCGTCTGAGCGAAGAACAGACAGACGCCCTCAGGCGACCTACACGCAGAGGCGGGGCCAAATCCAAAGCTGAACCCCGGGAGCTGTGCGAACAAAGAAGAGAAAGGGAAATCTCTCCCAGCAGCCTCAGGAGCAGCGGATTAAATCTCCTCAATCAACATGATGTACCCTGCATCTGTGGAATACATGAATAGACAACAAATCATCCCAAATTGAGGTGGTGGACTTTGGGAGCAACGATATATATATATTTTAACCTTTTTCTCTTTTTGTGAGTGTGTATGTGTATGCTTCTGTGTGTGGTTTTGTCTGTATAGCTTTGCTTTCACCATTTGTCCTAGGGTTCTGTCCATCTCTTTTTCTTTTTAACTTTCTAAAATTTTTTTCTTAATAATTATTTTTAATTAATTATTTTATTTCCTTCCTTCCTCCCTCCCTCCCTCCCTCCCTCCCTCCCTCCCTTCCTTCCTTCCTTCCTTCCTTCCTTCCTCCCTCCCTCCCTCCCTTCCTTCCTTCCATCCTTCCTCCCTTCCTTCCTTCCTTCCTTCCTTCCTTCCTTCCTTCCTTCCTTCCTTCCCCCTTTTATTCTGAGCTGTGTGGATGAAAGGCTCTTGGAGTTCCAGCCAGGAGTCAGTGCTGTGCCTCTGAGGTGGGAGAGCCAACTTCAGAACACTGGTCCACAAGAGACCTCCCAGCTCCACGTAATATCAAACGGTCAAAATCTCCCAGAGATCTCCATCTCAACGCCAAGACCCAGCTTCACTCAACGACCAGCAAGCTACAGTGCTGGACACCCTATGCCAAACAACTAGCAAGACAGGAACACAACCCCATCCATTAGCAGAGAGGCTGCCTAAAATCATAATAAGGCCACAGACACCCCAAAACACACCACCAGATGTGGACCTGCCCACCAGAAGGACAAGATCCAGCCTCATCCACCAGAACACAGGCACTAGTCCCCTCCACCAGGAAGCCTACACAACCCACTGCTCCAACCTTAGCCACTGGGAACAGACACCAAAAACAACGGGAACTACGAATTTGCAGCCTGCGAAAAGGAGACCCCAAACACAGTAAGTTAAGCAAAATTAGAAGACAGAGAAACACACAGCAGATGAAGGAGTGAGGTAAAAATCCACCAGACTAAACAAATGAAGAGGAAATAGGCAGTCTACCTGAAAAAGAATTCAGAGTAATGATAGTAAAGATGATCCAAAATCTTGAAAATAGAATGGAGAAAATACAAGAAACATTTAACAAGGACCTAGAAGAGCTAAAGAGCAAACAAACAATGATGAACAACACAATACATGAAATTAAAAATTTTCTAGAAGGAATCAATAGCAGAATAACTGAGGCAGAAGAACCGATAAGTGACCTGGAAGATAAAATAGTGGAAATAACTACTGCAGAGCAGAATAAAGAAAAAAGAATGTAAAGAATTGAGGACAGTCTCAGAGACCTCTGGGACAAGATTAAATGCACCAACATTCGAATTACAGGGGTCCCAGAAGAGGAAGAGAAAAAGAAAGGGACTGAGAAAATATTTTAAGAGATTATGGTTGAAAACTTCCCAAATATGGGAGAGGAAATAGGTAATCAAGTCCAGGAACACAAAGAGTCCCATACAGGATAAATCCAAGGAGAAACATGCCAGGACACATATTAATCAAACTATCAAAAATTAAATACAAAGAAAAAATATTAAAAGCAGCAAGGGAAAAACAACAAATAACATACAAGGGAATCCCCATAAGGTTAACAGCTGATCTTTCAGCAGAAACTCTGCAAGCCAGAAGGGAGTGGCAGGACATATTTAAAATGACAAAAGGGAAAAACCTACAGCCAAGATTACCCAGCAAAGATCTCATTCAGATTCAACAGAGAAATTAAAACTTTACAGACAAGCAAAAGCTAAGATAATTCAGCACCACCAAACCAGCTTTACAACAGATGCTAAAGGAACTTCTCTAGGCAGGAAACACAAGAGAAGGAAAAGACCTACAATAACAAACCCAAAACAATTAAGAAAATGGGAATAGGAATATACATATCAAGAATTACCTTAAACATAAATGGATTAAATGCTCCAGCCAAAAGACATAGACTCGCTGAATGGATACAAAAACAAGACCCGTATATATGCTGTCTACAAGAGACCCACTTCAGACTTAGGGACACATACAGACTGAAAGTGAGGGAATGGAAAAAGATATTCCATACAAATGGAAATCAAAAAAAGCTAGGGTAGTAATTCTCATATAGGACAAAAAAGACTTTAAAATAAAGAGTATTACAAGAGACAAAGAAGGACACTACATAATGATCAAGGGATCAATCCAAGAAGAAGATATAACAATTGTAAGTATTTGTGAAACCAACATAGGAGCATCTCAATACACAAGACAAATGCTAACAGCCATAAAAGGGGAAATCGACAGTAACACAATCATAGTAGGGGACTTTAACACCCCACTTTCACTGATGGACAGATCATCCGAAATGAAAATAAACAAGGAAACACAAGTTTTAAATTAAACATTAAACAAGATGGACTTAATTGATATTTACAGGACATTCCATCTAAAAACAACTGAACACAATTTCTTCTCAAGTGCTGATGGAACACTCTCCAGGACAGATCATATCTTGGGTCACAAATCAAGTGTTGGTAAATTTAAGAAAACTGAAATCATATCAAGTATCTTTTCCGACCACAATGCTATGGGACTAGATATCAATTACAGGAAAAAATCTGTAAAAAATACAAACACATGGAGGCTAAACAAGACACTATTTAATAACCAAGAGATCACTGAGGAAATCAAAAAATACCTAGAAACAAGTGACAATGAAAACACGACGACCCAAAACCTATGGGATGCAGCAAAAGCAGTTCTAAGAAGGAAGTTTATAGCAATACAATCCTACCTCAATAAACAAGAAACATCTCAAATAAACAACCTAACATTACACCTAAAGCAATTAGAGAAAGAAGAACAAAAATAACCCCAAAGTTAGCAGAAGGAAAGAAATTATAAAGATCAGATCAGAAATAAATGAAAAAGAAATGAAGGAAACAGTAGCAAAGATCAATAAAACTAAAAGCTGGTTCTTTGAGAAGATAAACGAAATTGATAAACCGTTAGGCAGACTCATCAAGAAAAAAAGGGAGAAGACTCAAATCAATAGAATTAGAAATGAAAAAGGAGAAGTAACAACTGACACCGCAGAAACACAAAGGATCACGAGAGATTACTACAAGCAACTATATGCCAATAAAATGGACAACATGGAAGAAATGGACAAATTCTTAGAAAAGCACAACCCTTTGAGACTGAACCAGGAAGAAATAGAAAATATAAACAGACCTATCACACGCACTGAAATTGAGACTGTGATTAAAAATCTTCCAACAAACAAAAGTCCAGGACCAGATGTCTTCACAGGCAAATTCTATCAAACATTTAGAGAAGAGCTAACACCTATCCTTCTCAAACCTTCCAAAACATAGCAGAGGGACGAATACTCTGAAACTCATTCTACAAGGCCACCATCACCCTGATACCAAAACCAGACAAAGACGTCACAAGGAAAGAAAACTACAGGCCAATATCACTGATGAAAATAGATGCAAAAATCCTCCACAAAATACTAGCAAACAGAATCCAACAGCACATTAAAAGGATCATACACCATGATCAAGTGGGGTTTATCCCAGGAATGCAAGGATTCTTCAGTATACGCAAATCAATCGATGTGATACACCATATTAACAAATTGAAGGAGAAAAATCGTATGATCATCTCAATAGATGCAGAAAAAGCTTTTGACAAAATTCAACACCCATATATAACAACCCTCCAGAAAGTAGGTATAGAGGGAACTTACCTCAACATAATAAAGGCCATATATGAAAAATCCACAACCAACATCATTCTCAACGGTGAAAAACTGAAACCATCTCCACTAAGATCAGGAACAAGACAAGGTTGCCCACTGTCACCGCTATTATTCAACATAGTTCTGGAAGTTTTAGCCACAGCAATCAGAAAACAAAAATAAAAGGAATCCAAATCGGAAAAGAAGAAATAAAGGTGTCACTGTTGGCAGATGACATGATACTATACATAGAGAATCCTAAAGACGCTACCAGAAAACCACTAGAGCTAATCAATGAGTTTGGTAAAGTAGCAGGACACCAAATTAATGCACAGAAATCTCTTTCATTCCTATGCACTAATTATGAAAAATACGAAGGAGAAATTAAGGAAACACTCCCATTTACCATTGCAACAAAAAGAATAAAATACCTAGGAATAAACCAACCTAAGGAGATAAAAGACCTGTATGCAGAAAACTATAAGACACTGATGAAAGAAATTAAAAATGATACAAATACATGGAGAGATATACCATGTTCTTGGAGTGGAAATCAACATTGTGACAATGACTCCACTACCCAAAGCAAACTACAGATTCAGTGCAATCCCTATCAAACTACCACTGGCATTTTTCACAGAACTAGAACAAAAAATTTCACAATTTGTATGGAAACACAAAAGACCCCGAATAGCCAAAGCAACCTTGAGAAAGAAAAACGGAGCTGGAGGAATCAGGCTCCTGGACTTCAGACAATACTACAAAGCTACAGTAATCAAGACATATGGTACTGGCACAAAAACAGAAATATAGATCAATGGAACAGGATAGAAAGCCCAGAGATAAACCCATGCACATATCGTCACCTTATTTTTGATAAAGGAAGCCACAATATACAATGGAGAAAAGACAGCCTCTTCAATAAGTGGTGCTGGGAAAACTGGACGGCTACATGTAAAAGAATGAAATTAGAACACTCCCTAACACCATACACAAAAATAAACTCAAAATGGATTTGAGACCTAAATATAAGGCCAGACACTATAAAACTCTTAGAGGAAAACATAGGCAGAACACTCTATGATATAAATCACAGCAAGATCCTTTTTGACCCACCTCCTAGAGAAATGGAAATAAAAACAAAAATAAACAAATGGGACCTCATCAAATTTAAAAGCTTTTGCACAGCAAAGGAAACCATAAACAAGACGAAAAGACAACCCTCAGAATGGGAGAAAATATTTGCAAATGAAGCAACTGACAAAGGATTAATCGCCACAATTTACAAGCAGCTCAATATCAAAAAAACAAACAACCCAATCCAAAAATGGGCAGAAGACCTAAATAGACATTTCCCCAAAGAAGATAAACAGAGTGCCAAAAAACACACAAAAGAATGCTCAACATCACTAATCATTAGAGAAATGAAAATCAAAACTACAATGAGGTATCACCTCACACCAGTCAGAATGGACATCATCAAAAAATCTACAAACAATAAATGCTGGAGAGGGTGTGGAGGAAAGGGAACCCTCTTGAACTCTTGGTGCGAATGTAAGTTGATACAGCCACTATGGACAATGGTATGGAGGTTCCTTAAAAAACTAAAAGTAGAACTACCATAGACCCAGCAATCTGACTACTGGGCACATACCCAGAGAAAACCATAATTCAAAAAGAGTCATGTTCCACAGTGTTCATTGCAGCTTATTTACAATAGCCAGGACATGGAAGCAACCTAACTGTCTATCGACAGATGAGTGGATAAAGAAGATGTGGCACATAGATACAATGGAATATTACTCAGCCATAAAAAGAAACAAAATTGAGTTATTTGTAGTGAGGTGGATGGACCTAGAGTGTGTCCTACAGAGTGAAGTAAGTCAGAAAGAGAAAAACAAATACCGTATGCTAACACATATATATGGAATCTAAAAAAAAAAAAAAAAGCTTATGAAGAACCTAGGGGCAGGACAGGAATAAAGATGCAGACGTAGAGAATGGACTTGAGGACACGGGGAGGGGGAAGGGTAAGCTGGGATGAAGTGAGAGTGGCATGGACCTATATCTACTACGAAATGTAAAATAGATAGCTACTGGGAAGCACCCACATAGCACAGGGAGATCAGCTCGGTGCTTTGTGACCACCTAGAGGGGTGGGATAGGGAGGGTGGGAGGGAGACGTAAGAGGGAGGAGATATGTTTATATGTGTATATGTATAGCTGATTCACTTTGTTATAAAGCAGAAACTAACAAAACATTGTAAGGCAATTATACTCCAATAAAGATGTTAAAAAAAAAAAGAGTGCTTAATGATTATATCACAGTGAGATTTCTTTTTCTTACATTATTCTTTATTCAGAGTGAAAAATTCAATAGAAAAAGAGGTACTTTAAAAATTGTCTATTTTATTCCAGCTATCTAAATAACAGACTAATACTAGACAAAATATTTATTATTCAGTAGTAGTTGTTGCTTTTTTATCAGAATAATTAGATCAATGTGAGCAAAAATGATCTCTTTCAATGGCATGTGTTACTGACAGAAATGTCATCAGAGACAGAATTCACACAGGCTGTATTCCTGAGAAACTGCTGGTATGCATGGGATGGGTAGGGGTGGAGGAGCAGTAGGGAGGAGAGAGGAAGAGGAGGTAGGAGGCTTCCTACCTCCCTTGGGAACTGGTTGTATGAGCCCTGGGCGTGTAGGCCTCCCCTCCCTGGGGACCCAGGTTGGCCTACCTGTGCCCCCAACAAGCTAGTGTCTGAGCGCCAGTAACTAATACTGGTATCTGATATAGAAATTACCCATTAAGTGTTTGTGGACTTAATGAATGGAGTGCTATGGGAGCCCAGACAAGGGGAACCTAAATCAAGGAGGAAGAAGTGAAGGAAAACTTCCTGGAGGAGGGGACACAATCTGAGATTGAAAGGAGAAGTTGGCCAGGGTGTAAAGAACACATATGAAGGCACTTGGGCAGTTGTGTACAGAAAAGTGGGGGCCTAAATTAAGATCTATGTGTCTAACACACACACACACACACACACACACACACACACACACACACACGTGAGCTCCTGTCATGCAGGAGACAGAAGCATGCTCTCTTTGAAATAGTAATAACCATGCTATTCTCTTTCAAGGACATTGTCGTAATTAATGTGGGAGAGGATGGGCTTTGTTAAACTTGATAATGTCAGGGTTCTGCAGGGGAAAACTGACAATACTGTGATCTATTGTGATATTCTTCACACTCTATAATTTGAGCTTGTAACTGCTTAACCAATTAAAGATTAAGCAGGCAGGCCTTAAATGCTACTGCACAACTGAAAGAATGATTTATTACTCACAAGGTTATTGGAAGGGAGGGAAGCCAGATTGCATTCAGAGGAACACCACTGGAGGTGGCTGTTAATTGGGGCTCCAGATCTAGGCTTCCCTGTTCAACCTGGAGAGACGCTGCACCTTCAGTCCACCTTTTGGAGAGTTTCAATACACAATAATAAACAGAAAGGTTTGGGAATTCACTATAGTTAAAAAAAAAAAAAGGTTTATTAATGGTTAACACTCTTCTCAGGAAAATTCTTTTTTTTCCTTCCCAATTATCCCTGACTACCAGTTTTTGAATCATTGCAGTAAGAGAAGATTGAGACACTGGAAGAAATTTCATCCCTCTTTTGGGGTTATATTATAGCCAGATTTTTAAAAATCCAGTCTAAGATAAATTCCATGAAAGCACAGTTTGTGCTAATGATGCTATGCTGACTTTAGGAATGCCTATTTGCTGTTTTTCAAGTGCCTACAACTCAAAGTAATCAACATACCAAAGCAGCATATTTGGGGATGGCATGTCCCGAACTCCTACAGTTATATACTGCAGTGGCATATGCTGCAACCCTTCAGTATCTATTACACCAGTTCACAGGAATGATGAGAAGAAAGGGAAACAAGACTGAGGCAATGGGATTGAGGAAGATATACAAAGTAACTGATAGCATTTGGAAACTGATTGGGTGTTGAGGGTGTAGAAAAGAAAGAGCCTAGGGTGACAGCTAGGTTTCTGGTAGAAGTAACACTGTGCATCCAACTAAGACAGAGAATGTAGGAGGAGGGGGAAAGGTGATGAATTCAATTCAGACATGTTCAGATTAAATTTACTAGGACACCCAAATATTGATGTACAGGTGTCTGGTAGGAAGCTGACTCTATGGCTAGAATCCAGGAGTGATATCAGGGCTCCAGGTAGAAATTTGGGTGTCATTAACATATAGGTGGGTGGTTGTAGAAACCATGGATATACCTAGTGGATTTTTTTGCACAAACAGATTTATATAATTTTGGATAAAAGAACTGCAAAGTCAGTTTCAGTTTGAATTTCAAATTGAACCCTATTTTAATTACTAGAGGGTAAAACAGTTGCAATAAATGTTATGCACTGACTGGATGAATATATGGATGAATGGATAATTGAATGAATGAAGGGTAGAGCTTCATGAAAATCAATAGATGTTTTCCTTTTTTACTTTAGCTCATGATTTGTTTCAGTTTTAGCTCTGGAAAGAAGAAAAATATGACTATCTCAAAGATGCAAGAAGGCCACAATGGATGGGTTGTTTAGATGCAATACATGGAAGACTGCATTCCTGCTCTTAAAAGCCAATGAGCCTTTCATTTTTATGCCAACTAAGTTCAGACCATTGATGTATATTATTCCCATTAGGTATTGATGCCCTAGCAGTGACTGATCGACTGCTGCCTTTGCAGCAAATCCAGATGGAGATGACCAGTCAAGTGACAGACTTGTTACTGTTCAGTAAGCAAACATGTTATTTTGCACATGACTTTCTTTGAGTAAATGTGAGTCTTCACTCTATATTCCTTGCCAGAGATCAACTGGCTTTAAAAGAAAGAGATGTGGGATACCAAGCATTGGATTGTGATGCCCATATCTTATATAAATGGCCATACTATGGTCCCAGGGGGCTGAAGAATAGTCCAAGACTCCTTAATAATCAACCACACTGCCGTCAAGGCGATAGACAGGGCAGGTTGGAAACAAGTCTTCCATTACCACTGATGGATGACTTTTACTTTTCCATGGAAAGGTAGTTCTGACTCTTCATGAATCATCAAGGAAATACTTAAAATGCATGGTCCTGGCCCCGAATGGTCAAAATGTTTTCACACCTCACTACAGGCACCAAATGGTTTGGGCAATGCCAAGAAAATCCATTTTATTGTTCAGGAAGGTCATTAGGACTCAAATTCATTACCTGCTGAGACTTATGTTTCCCATTCATTACTGTCCTTTGAGTGAAATGGAGCTATAGGAACAGAGCACAGACCTCAGTTCACTCATCCCTGACACATTATTCATGTCTACAATTTCGCCATAAATTTGGAGAGGGAGAGACAGAAATTGCAAATGCAGGGATTTAAATCCCCTTGTGCTACATTTGTCAAGATGAGCAGATTGTAAACTGCCTCTTGCAAACATGATATGCATTTGGGCATCAAACTAATAATTGTGAACCACAGACTCATTCATTTGTGTGGTGTTTCCCTCCAGAAGTTTCTGAAATTGCTTTTGTAGTCATTACATAGACGTAGAATTGTTCAGGTTTAGTAGGAAGATTAGAGAGACTATCCAGCTAAAGAAGTTGGCTTTTTCCAATGAGATAGAAATGACAAATTTTTCTGTTTACATCATCACAGTCTTTACAAACTATGCATTTGGAATACTTGGTTTTGGGCTTTTTTGAGGAAAGGAAGGAGAGATTTGTATAGTCCTCAAATTTGTCTTAGAACTTTATAGGAACATTGATGACAAAGAAATCCAAATCATTTAGATGCTCTCACTCACACATTTGGCCCTTCTGTTGAAAAATAACCTGTGTATTTTATACTTTAAGGCTCTGGCAGGGCCCTATCCTCTCCTCTCTCTCATCAGAAGCTATGTTCTTTTGCTTCTTGTTTTGATTTTAAAATTTTCATTATATAAGTCATCCATTAATATATTTTCATTATAAAAATATTTAAATATTACGAACAACACTGGAGTTTCCTTTGATTACTATGTCAAATTCTGATGTTCTCCCCACCCTATTGCAACCTTTTCCACCCCTGATCACAAGCATTGTTAATAGTTTTGTGTGTATCTTTGCAGATTTTCTTCTAGGAATGTGTGCGTGTGTGTGTGTGTGTAGTATATTTTTGTGTGTGCACATGTTATTTGAGAGAAAATATACTAGAAGTACCATACTGTAGCTTTCTTTTTTCACTCAGTGATACATTTTGGATCTCCATTAGTACAGAGATCTCTTCCACCTTGCTATGGACTGAATGTCTGTATCCTCCCCAAATTCATGTGTTGAAGCCTAATCCCCAATGTGATGGTATTTGGAGGCAGGGCTTTGAGGAAGTAATTAGGTCATAAGTGTGGAGCCCTCATGAATGAGATTAGTGAACTTATAAGAAGAGACATAAGAGAGCTTGCTTCCTCTCTCTCTTCGCTCTCTGCTGTGTAAGAATGCAATGAGAAGACAGCCATCTGCAAACCAAGAAGTGGGCTCTTACCAGACACTGGATCTGCCAGCACCTAGATCTTAGACTTCCCAGCCTCCAGAATTGGAGAAATAAATGTTTATTGTTTAAGCCACCTAGTCTATGGTATATTTATTACAGCAGCTCAAAGAGATCAGGACACATTCTTTCCATTCTTTTTAACTGTTGCATAATATTTCACAGTATTGGTATACCATAGTTACTTATTAAGGTGGTTCTAATTTCTCACTATAGTCTACCCTGGCCTGATGAAGAGTCCTGAAAAATCCCTTACAGAGTGAATTCTTCTAAGTAAAAAAATGTAAATTCCATTCACTTTAATGGAAAAAATGTTTATGTACTTCTTTTTTGCAGTACGCGGGCCTCTCACTGCCGTGGCCTCTTCCGCCGCGGAGCACAGGCTCCGGACGCGCAGGCCCAGTGGCCACGGCCCACGAGCCCAGCCGCTCCGTGGCACGCGGGATCCTCCTGAACCGGGGCGCGAACCCATGGCCCCCGCATCCCCAGGCGGACCCCCAACCACTGTGCCACCAGGGAAGCCCGTTTATGTACTTCTAAGCCCTCAAATCATGCCCATTTACGTTACAACACCAAATACCATTAAAATGGACACAAGGACTTCTATAGTTAACATTAACTCGATCAGATATTCTCCATCATTAATTACTCCATAATATGGCTGTTCCCATTCTCTTATTCAGTGTTTACAGATTGCACCCTTAAGACTTTGATGTATTTGTTCATTCAACAAATCATTACTGAGCCCCTACTATGAGCCAAACACTGGTATGCATGCAGGGAATATGTTAACAGACAAAAAAATCCCTGTCTTATGGAAATTACATCCCAGTGCAAGAGATAAATAATAGACAAGTAAGATGTAAAGGATGGTAGATAGTGATATATCCTAAGGAGAAAAAAACAAAGCAGGGAAAGGGAATATTAGGAGGGTTGCAATTTGACCCGGAGGTACCTCACCAAGAAGGTGTGCTTTTGAATAAAGACCTAAAAGAAGTGAGGGAGGGATGTGTGAAGCTGTCTGGAAGAAAATTATCCTATGTATCCCTGACTAAGACGCCCTCTAGGACCAAATAATTCTTTCTGACAGAAATGACCAGTCTTTTTGCCCTGCAGTGCATCATTGGTTTCTCATCCTTTATCACATTTCCTAGCATCGGATTTTTCCCCAAAGAGAGTAGACTAGAGCTTTCTTGCAGAAGCGTTAAGAGGCAATCACAGTTTTCAGTGAGAAATGGACCACTCAGCATGAGATTTATAACATGAGGGAGAATGGTATACACAGGCTACCCACTTTCTCTTGGGATCAGAAGCATGAGCAGGAAAAATGTGGTTAGCCTTCTAACAGGGAGATTTGTGGAGCAATTTGTCTCTGCCTGAGGCCACAGGGTAGAGAGAGGAGAGCCCAGATATTAGCTGGAAGAAAAGAACTCAACCTAAGGGAAAATGAGCAACTTTTCCTTTTTATGACCAGGTATCTGCTTGTCTGTGGGCTCTGACTAGCATTTTATACACTGCCTGGATATAAGTCCTATCTCTTGCGAGTATCAGTTGGATAACCTCAGGCAGATTATTTAATCTCTCTGTGTTTCGCTTTTCATCTGTAAAATGAGTATGATAATAGTCGCTATCTCATAAGGTTGACATTGGGAATTAAATTGAGATCATGGAGATAGTGTCTGGGACATAGTAAGTACTTGTGAATAAGTTCATCATCACCATCACCATCACCATCATCTCTATCACCACCACCACCATAATTTCTTGGGCTTAACAGGGAACAGCAGCAAGTTCAGGGACAAGCAGGTATTATTGAGTGCATCCTTAAAACACTTATCTGTATCTCACAGCACCTGGTATTGAAGATTCAGCAGAGAGGCTGCCTAAAGTCAGTAATCTTCTAGGCAAGGGAAGCATAAAACAAGCCCAAGCTTCAGGCAAATAGTAGAGGGTTAAGGATTTTCAGGAAGGGTGGTGATATGAAAATGGGCTTCCTTGGCACCAGTGAAGGGGGAGGGGGAGGGGGAAGTAGAGCCATTTTAGGACAAAGGCACCTGTGAGACAGGCTGCTGTGCTGAATTTGACCAGGAAGCTACTTGATGTAAATGTCTGTGAAGCGGTGAAGAGGCCTGCGGTGAGAACCATCCAGGGGGTCCATAACCTCGCCTGGCTTCATTCTGTGTCTCTTTGGCCCCAGTGTGTCCTCAGTTGTGTGGAAACAACCCAAGCTGACGACCAAATCTTTCAGCTACAAATCCACCTCACGGCGTAAAGAGAACTAAACACGTAAGTGTTCAGACGTCTCTAAAATAACGTGTTACTTTTCTCTTTTGTTGGGAAGTTCTACATAATAGTTTATAATGTTAGCTGGTCAGGACGAACTGCTGACATGGATTTGAATCCTGGCTCTGTTTTACTAGTTGTGTAAGATTGGATGAGTTCCATAATTCCTTGGGTCTAAATGTTCTCATTTAGACACTGGAAATTGTAATCATATCTACCCAATAGGGTACTTATGGAGATTAAATGGGATAATGCATATAAAACACTCAGCACAGTGCCCAGCAAACAGTAAATACATATGATGATCATTATAGAAATCTTTTGGCTGGATTGTTTTCTGGTGAGGTAAATGGGGAAAGGAGAGTATAAATGTAGAGAAAGAGAAAGGATAGAAGAGGAGACATGAAAAGGAGAGGCAGGATGTGAAAAGCTGATCCTGGAAGAGAGGCACTTAACGACTGTCAAAAAAGTCCTGAGAGAGAAAAAGGATAAAGATGGCAGGGACTCGAGGCAGAGAATTAGCTTTGCTTTTTTGCCAAGGTTTCATCCATCTGGTCTTGGCTTCTATGCTTGCTTTTTCCTCCAAATGCAGCTCTAGAAACCTAGTGGTGAAACCCAGGGCAAGGAGACAGACCATTTCTGAATTACCCTAAACTTCTGTTCTCAGGGAAGGCATATATGAAATGTACATATTAGTCTTTTGCAGTACGTAATTCCTTTGAGACTAATAGAAGAGACAGGCCTGTCAAGTGAGTCAGCAGTGACCAAAGGCAGACATAAGCCTTTTGCTTTTTGGCTGACAGCTCATGCAGAGAAAAATATTCTCTGGTTCAGACAAAGGTAAATGTAGCTTCAATTCCAACACAAAATTCTTTTTTTTTTTGCGGTACGCGGGCCTCTCACTGCTGTGGCCTCTCCTGTTGCGGAGCACAGGCTCCGGACACGCAGGCTCAGCGGCCATGGCTCACGGGCCCAGCCGCTCCGCGGCATGTGGGATCTTCCCGGACCGGGGCACGAACCCGTGTCCCCTGCATCGGCAGGCGGACTCTCAACCACTGCGCCACCAGGGAAGCCCCCAACACAAAATTCTTACCCTCCATAATCAGCTTCTATTCCCAGTCTACGATGACAGGAGACACTAGAAATATCAGAAACACCACTGATTTCTTACTGTTGGGTTGTAATAAGTTAATCATTGCTAAAGGTAAAATGCCCAAACGATAGAATAACTCAGATTATTTTCAGGATCTAAGCGTGCACACACACACAAAGAATTTAGATTTGTTTAATAGCAGATATTGTAGTGGAGCATCTATTTATAGGTAAATATACATAAATGAACACAAACCTGAATAAGTTATGAGATACCTAGAAAAATACAACAAATGGTTAACTTTCTTTAATGTGAAGAATGGCTGGTCTGAATCCACTCCTAGACTAGATTTTTGAATTCTAATCAACTACAAAATCAAGGCAGAATTGCAGTTCTGAACTGAATTTTCATTATGATCTCTTCTGATGTGCCTTTACAAACACAATAATTTAAGAAGCCAAGTTGAAGCCTGGATCTGAATATCAGAACGTAGGGCACACTTAAGAGGAAGACCAAAGGGTAATTTTTACATTACAAAATTTACCTTGACCTTGAAGAATAACTGCTTTTATAAAATTAAATACGGATTGAAGTCATGTGTTATGATCCACCCCATCTGTTCAGCATACATACATACATTTTTTTTTTTAGGAAAAAAGAGAAATATGCTTATTTCACATTTTTGCTGAATTACTTCATAAGATGTTATATCCTGGACCTCTGAGATGGCTGTGACTGGAATCTGCCTGCTTTTGTTTCTAGCTTAAGTGCAGCCTGGCTGGCCTGTGCAGAAGGTAATTTCCCAGACATGCAAGCCCCTAGGGGCAGCTGACTTCTACAAAGCACTGGAGACACTCTCATTTCTCGGTTGGGACTTCTACCATGTAATTCGCACTTTCCTTTGCCTTCCCAAGGCTGGTGCTTCTTCGCCTTTGAGTTCTGCAGCTGAGGTCCATGGTTCCTTTGTGGGTGCAGCTGAAGCAGCTCATTCCTGGCACTGCCCCAGTGAGCCACACTGCTCATTTAACCACAGGCTTGATGTACAGCCCAGTGTGAGACCCAGAGGAAAGAGAGGCTTCTGTCCTCGGTGGGACAGAATATTTACGCTTAGGCCTTTGCTTTAGGATTTGGGATTTTGCCCTTCAGAGCTGTATGTATCAATACCCCAAAGCAATTTTTCTTGGATGCATTTTGCTTTGAATTTGAAATATGCTTTTTATTTAATAAGGCACAGGCACAGGACTACATTCATTATTTAGACTAGAACATCTTTTGCACCTGATGTAAGGAAAAAATAAAAAACTGGCATGCATGTTCAGGGTAATTGCATAGAGTAAAATGAACCCAATTTATGTAAAGGATTATTGAAGGAATACAAAACCTACAAAGTAAGCCTGCTAAATCATTCATTCAGTAACGGATTGACATGTGCCCAGATCTGGATCCTGTGCTTTGCTAGCTTTTAAAGCAAAGCAAAGAAGCAGTTATTTAAAAGTGATGGTGGGGGCTTCCCTGGTGGCGCAGTGGTTAAGACTCCGCCTGCCAATGCAGGGGACACGGGTTCAAGCCCTGGCCCGGGAGGATCCCACATGCCGCGGAGCCACTAAGCCTGTGCACCACAACTACTGAGCCTGTGCTCTAGAGCTCATGGGCCACAGCTGCTGAGCCAGTGTGCCACAACTACTGAAGCCCACACGCCTGGAGCCTGTGCTCCACAGCAAAAGAGGCCGTTGCAATGAGAAGCCCACGCACCGCAACGAAGAGTGGTCCCCGCTCACCGCAACCAGAGAAAGCCCGCGCACAGCAACGAAGACTCAACGCAGCCAAAGATAAAAAAATAAAAAAAATAAAAGTGATGGTGCAAAACAGTATTGAAAGAGAGCAATCCTGGAGAGTGGATACATTTTAAGTGATGATTCTCTCTTAAATAATATAATTCACAGACCATGGAGCTAGGCCCCAGGAATCATCTCTTGGCCTACGTTTCCATTTGGCAACCCTTGACATTCTATCATTAAAAGATATATAAATGCAATGTAAATAATGTCAACCACTTTTAAACAAATAATTATCTCTCTTGTTCTTTCGCAGATTTCTATTTCATTTTATGATTAAAATTTTTGCTATGCACTAAATGGGTGCAGTTAGGCTTAAAGTCTAATTTTGGGAATCTAGCCCCTTTGAAACTATTGGTTTCTTTTACATTTCCAGTTATCGTCTATAAATCCATCTGATGCTAAAACATCTGATGTGAAGAAATTGTAAATCTAAACCCTTTCTTCTGCTCTATACACAAAACGTCTAAAATTTATGATGAGGCAAATGGAACACTTTCATGAGTTAACTGTTCTCTAGACTGAATAGCAGAAACATTTCAGGCAATCAAAAAGCAAGTAGGGGGACTTCCCTGGTGGCTCAGTGGTTAAGAATCTGCCTGGCAATGCGGGGGACACGGATTTGATCCCTGGTCTGGGAAGATCCCACATGCCGCAGAGCGACTAAGTCCGTGTGCCACAATGACCGAAGCCCGCATACTCTAGGGCCCGCGAGCCACAACTACCAAGCCCACGTGCCACAACTACTGAAGCCTGCGTGCCTAGAGCCCATGCTCCGCAACAAGAGAAGCCACTGCAATGAGAAGCCTGTGAACCACAATGAAGAGTAGCCCCCGCTCGCCACAACTAGAGGAAGCCCACGCACAGCAACAAAGACCCAAAGCAGCCAAAAAAAAAAAAAAAGCAAGTAGGAAAACCCAGCTTTAATTGATTCCTCAGAGAATTTTTTTTCCAGATTATAAATTCTTATATTTTCCATTTTGTTGTTTCAGGAGATACACAAATGAAATGCAGGATATTGGAAAATAAAATGCTGAGAAGTAGGATGATACAAAAATATACCTACTTTGCCTGTATGGAACTCTATCAGGGGAATAAAACCAAAAGTGAACGAGGGATTTTTTCACCCTGGCAAAAGTATAGGCTTCATCTGGCCTGGAGAGAGCCACTGTGCAAGACACCTTGTGACAGTACCTGGAGGGATGTCAGTGGGGCTCCCAGATAGGAACATTGTACAGACCCCTACCCAGAGTGACTATATGGGGCTCGGGGGGAGAAATGCCCATTGACAAGGCCTCTCCTGGCCGCAGGGTCTTCTGTGCAGCTTCCTGGATTGTGACCAATTAGTCATCCACACATCAGCATTTTCTGTCTTTAGAAGCAATCATTACATTTGCCATTGGCGAGTGTGATCTGTGTATTCGTGGAACAGCTTGACTCAACTGTAGTAGATTTAGAAATGCAGTCCTGGGGGTCTACTCTGTTGTAATTCCCTTAATTTTCTATCTGAATACTTACAAGCTTTATGATTGTGCTATTATGTACTTATAGTCATAAGAATTCAATTTTAAACAAAATATTCTTTAGTATCCTTTTTCATATGTATTTTCATCCCATATGTAAAGCTTGGGATAAAAAAGTACAATCAGTTGAAGGGTAGAACATTTTAAAAAACACTAATTTACCTTGTTCTTCAAATTTTTTAAGGTTTAAACTATTAGTATTTTAAAGCATTTTAAGAATTATTATAAATCCCCTCTCAGAATATCTGTCTCTACTGGGGTGAGATCATGTTCCTCTATTGTGAGCACACAGTAGGAACTCAATAAATGCTTGTTCTGAGAGTACATGACTATAAACAGATACTTACGTTTCTCTTTCACCATAATAGGTAATGTCTATGAGTAGTGTTATCTCTGACAGTGGCATTAATATAACAAAACTAAGTTTAGGATAAGAATTGATTTTAAGTCATACTAGAAGAATGGGAAATTTAAAAGTGGAAATATAAAGTCTAGGGTCTGTCCATGAATTTCCAAATATAACATGCTTGACCAGGAAAATAGAAATGAATATTTTGAGTGAACTCCAGATAAAGGAAATTATCAATACAAAGCCATGTAAATTTAAATTAACATAAAGGAAACATAATTACTTGTAAAAACAACCGTATACATTAAGAGAAATGATACTGTCTTTGAACTTGCATTCTCAATCTGTCTGTGCAAAATTGCTTGTAGTGTCTCCAAACAGGCATCTGTGGTCAGATGCGTCGAAAACATTCCATGAAATGGTATATGTCAGAGCAACAGAGCCTGCTGTTTCCTTTAACTAGATGGAGTCTGGCCAGGTCATGGCTGTGCTTTGGAACGACTCGTCTGGATGTGTGAAACCTGCAGGACAGGCAGCAGCAGCTGGAAGGCATCCTGTATGTATGTGGTGCTATTGCAGCCCTATGAAGGGAGAAAATTGTGGTTGGAGGGTTATTGTCAGAGTTCCAGCTTGACAATTCCTCCCATTTGATAATGTTCCTTCTCCTCATACCCCACACTATTTTAGAATATTTTTCTTTTAATGTTGGTGCTTAAAAAAGATATAAACACATTTCTTTGGATGTTTCTATTCTGTCTCTGACTGCCTGGGTTTCCTTTTAGCTGCGTCCTCCAGAACCTGCCTCTATGGTTCCTTGTCTCTTCTTGTCAACTCCATCCCCCTCTGTGGCTTTGTCTTAAACGATAACATTTGTTGTCACCACATTGTTATTCTTGTACCTTGGTAGTTTCCCTTAACGATAACACCCAATTCCTAAACGCATTGCTATAAATACATAGGTAGCCCTCCCTGACTTTTGTAATTTCCAAATTTTGCATTTGACAGGTACTTCAGACAGCAAGAAACTACTGTATATGCATTGCCCATGTTCAAACTCAACTTGTCAACACCTTGTGGCTTCAGTGGGGTGCCCTGGGGCTACAGATGTGCCAGTTCCTTAGAGATGGTCCCTAATAGAAGGTTTTCCCCACTAATTACAGGTGGAACACAGTGCCTCTAAGTCAAGAATGAGGCCTCCTGGGCTTCTCTTCTTCGATCTTACATCGTTACTTCTGGCAAAGCCACAGCTGTACGGGGCAGCTGCATGTCCATGTTACAATGTCCTGGTGGGTGGGCAGGCCACGGAGTGAGCGGTCACAGAGGGTCTTGCCTCTGGTCACTGAACGGGCAGATGATAAACATTCTACTTGTCATTTTTGCCAGTCTGGAGCTTAGACCTAGCTAAACTCAAGGTTATGTAAATGGAGGGAAGTCCCCATTTTTATGAAAATCACCACTGAGCAAGAATACCTCATTGCAGCCAGTTATCACAGTGTTAAATCTGGTGTCAAACTTGGCAGCAGAAATGTGCTTCTGTCGGGGGGAAACAGCAACAGAAATAACATGCGAGCTTAGCGTTTCTCTTTATAATCAGAATTCTTGAAAATGAGGTATTGCTGCTTCACCCGAGGGTTTACAGCTGGTTTAACTACACAAATGTACTCAGAAAAGACTGCAGACGATAAAATTTAGAATTGCAATAACACTTGCTGCCTGGGAGAAATACACACACAAAAAAAATGTAGCTCTAACATTTGCTTTGATTCAGAAGCACTTTCGCTCCAGGAGGCCACTTACCTCTAACAGTACACTATTGATCATGGGGTTAAGGACCTCAGCCTTCTTGTTGCTCTGTGGAATCAAAAGGATGAAATTGACAGATTAGGTGCTCATACTCCAAGGCTTTCCCAGAAAATGCAGATGCTGGCTTTGTTGAGGAATCTCTTAGAGAAGAAGGGGAGAAGTGGAATGCTTACTACAGACAAGGCTTCATATTTGGTGCTTCCCCTACACGATCATTTAATTTTGACAGAAATCTTAGGAGGTAGGTAGGTACCATGATAACCCCGATTTAAAGATGAGAAAATAGGGGACGTCCCTGGCGGTCCAGTGGTTAAGACTTCGCCTGCCAGTGCAGGGGGTGCGTGTTCAATCCCTAGTTGGGGAGTTGGGGAGCTAAGATCCCACATGCCTTGCTGCCAAGGAACCAAAACATAAAACAGAAGCAATATTGTAACAAATTCAATAAAGACTTTAAAAATGGTCCACATCAAAAAAAATCTTAATAAAAAAATTTAAAAAAATAAAGATGAGAAAATAGTAATCAGGAAGGTTGAGTAACTTGCTTAAGGTCATGTAGCTAGAAATTTACACTCAGACCTTTTAAACTACTTAAAGCTCGTAGCAGGTCTGGGATTAGGGGGAGGTGAGTGAGGCTGAGTTGTACAGGGTCGGATTCAGTCTTTATTTAAATTTTTGATATTTTGTTCATCATGATTTTTTGGTGTTAATTTTGATTTTTAAAATACTGCATTAAAATATTTATCTAGATGACTGAGGTTGTTTCTTTGTCTCTTTTTGTGGGGGGGGGAGTCCCCTTAAATTTGGTAGACATGTTATGTACTTTTACTTGCCTACCCTAGTTCCAGACCTGGTCTGTAGTCTTTTTTCTTTTAAATGCAAACACGGGTACTTGATTATAGGGTGTGTCTTCAAGGTTGGCAGTAAAGTTAAAACACTCTTAAATATAACTTGCAAACAGGTCAGCATATCCCAGTTTGCAAAACATGGAAAACGCAGAATACAGAACCTGATATTAAGTAGGTGTTCAAAAAGTGGGAGTCAGTGTTCATGTCGCCGTTATTATTATGTCCAGTCTTCTCTATCTAAAATGTTCAATCCACTCTTAGACAATAAATAATTACAGGGACTAGAAAGAAGAGGGCAGTCTTAATAGGCTGCTTTCCCTCACTGTACTTGAAAGACTTTATGACAAACAAAAGTATATAAATGAACTATTTCTTCCCAGAGCAGCCCACTTTCACTGACATTACTCTACCGAGGGTTAAGTAATGTCCTACTGGGGAAACCAGAATGGAGTCTTGGGAAAAACTCTTTAAAAACCCAGTCATTTTAGTAAGTAACCAGAAAATCCATTATGGTTTGCTTTCATGTTTATTTGATTATCAATAAACCTCTAAAATATAATCAAAATGAGGGCAATAAAATGGCATCGGTTTTCAGAATCAATGAGATGTGCAAGCAATTTAAATAGAGTCTGGAGAGCAATATATACTCATTAACTTCAAGTTATGAATAATGGTTCTTTTAGAGAATACAAACAATGACGATGTGAATGATTCATCACAGCACAAGATGAGAGGTACTGTTGTCGTGAGATGGTATTTCAGTAAACTCCATTTAGACTTGGCTTTTTCTTTCTCCAAACGATAATCTGTGTGTTCCTGATTGTGTTCATACAAACATTTGGACACAAGTGTGTGTGTGTGTATTTTTTTTCTTTTTTCTTTCTTTTGCGGTACGCAGGCCTCTCACTGTTGTGGCCTCTCCCGCTGTGGAGCACAGGCTCCGGACGCGCAGGCTCAGCGGCCGTGGCTCACGGGCCCAGCCGCTCCGCGGCATGTGGGATCTTCCCGGACCGGGGCAGGAACCCGTGTCCCCTGCATCGGCAGGTGGACTCTCAACCACTGTGCCACCAGGAAAGCCCTGTGTGTGTGTATTTTATGTGTGTGTATTTATTCAAGTACACATTTATCTGCTAGAGCTTTGCTACTCAAAATGTAGGATATGAATTAGGAGCACTGTTACCACTTGGGAGTTTGTTAGAAATGCAGAATCTCAGTCCTCATCCTAGACCCACTGAATCAAAATCTGCATTTAATAAGCTCTCTAGGTTATTTGCTTGCACATTAAGGTTTGAGAAGCACTGTGCTGGAATACAATACATTAAACGGAATAGAAAGCAATACCATGAATATCACCCACTAACATAAATCAATTAATGTTTAACATGAATCATATAAAACATATAACACACATAGACACAGACATATACATCCTCATCACTAGGCAACCGTAGAGAACCAAACAGTTAGCTGTCTGTCTGCTGTGTCTGATGGGCAGCCAACTGGGAGTTGAGTCAACTGGGTGAATCGTTCACCCTTCTGAGACTCAGTTTCTCAGGTAGTAAACTGGAAAGAGCGAGAAGAGGGTACAGTAGAGCCTTGGGAAGCTGAGTCGCCAAGGTCATTCCATCCTGATTAAGAGCTCACACCTCTCTGTAAATCTAGCAGTTACACCAAAGTCCATGGGCATCAGTTAACTTAGATGATGCCAATCACATAAATGTATTTTATCAAGCCTATCCTATCAATGAGCTTCTACCCTCCCCCTTCACTCTGCCTGTTTACAGTGAAGCTCTATTGCTGAAGGCCTGAAATTAGACAAATATAAAAGCTGGTCTTTTACAAAATAGGAGAAGCAAACCATATGCTTTGACAGCAGAATGAATAGTTGGTATGTAACTCATCCTTTATCAACTAAGCCACTTACAGAAGTCTGAGAGGCACACAAATCGGACAGCCCAGTCCACAATCATTTTTGCTTCTTTTGAGACCTGCTCTTTGCCTGGGGTGGGGGTGCGAAGAGGTGTACCCCAGCAGCAAAGTAGGTCTACATGATACGACCCTGTCCTCATCACTACTGGAGACACCAAGATGCATATCTGAGCCTTTCAAACCTTCTCACCCAGGATCCTGGAATTTGAATGAAGAGAACCAGGAACTGCTGTAGTTGAGTCACATTAATAACAACACTTCAGAGAGAAGGTACATGAGCTCTGGTGATGGGTCCCCCACGGCTGCTCATATACCTCCACTACCTTTAATAAGCTCCCCTTTCTGTCTAAATTATTTAGTGCTTGTTTCTGTTACTTTGTGCTAGGAAGAGATATGTTGAAGTCCTAACCTCCAGTATATCAGACTGTGACCTTATTTGGAGATAGGGTGTTGCAGATTCAATTAGATAAGATGAGGTTGTACTGGTCATACCTTAATCCAATATGACCACTGTCCTTATAAGAAGAGGGAAATGTGGGCACAGACACACACACAGGGAGGATGATGTGAAGATAGAGAAAGAAATGGGGGTTACACTGCTGCAAGCTAAAGAATGCCTGGGAAGCTGGAAGAGGCAGAGAAGGGTCCTTCCCTAGTGGCTTCAGAAGAAGCATGGCCCTGCCAATACCCTACTTTCAGACTTCTAGCCTCCAGAATGGTGAGACAATACATTTCTGTTGTTGAAGTCACCCAGTCTGTGGTACTTGTCAAGGCAGCCCTAGGAAACTAATTCATTTGTAACCCAAACACCCTAGCTAAAACAGGAAGTGAAACTTGCTGTTTCTCTTGTAAAGAATCATCTGCCTTTGCATCCAGGGCCTTAAAAGGAAAAGAAGAAAGGTTGAAAAGGAATAATTGCCACTGTCTTCTCCAATCCCATTAGGTTGAGTTACAAAACATGACTGATTTCTAAAGAAAAGAACCAGAAGCCACAGCTCCAAATGAATGCCGAACCTTTCAAAATTGTTGCCTTGGGAACAGAAACACTTCTACAGATTGGTGAAATTTTTTTCTTTTGGTCAAAGTTGAAGTGTAACAATAAAGCAGAATTATTTTACTAGAGATTGTGGAATTATATATCGCAGATGTTAAATAATAGAAGGAACCTTAGTGAACAAATAAAGGAAATGAGGCCCAGAGAGGTTTGAAAATCCACCCAATACCCTGTATGTCTGATATGGTCGCATCAGGGCTAGAACTCAGTCAGATGAGAGCCTTAAGCTGCCTATAGCTAAAGAAGATGCTCAGGTCTCATTTTAGCAAATGTCCCGGCAGAGCTTCTGCTCTGTGGAGCTATCAAAGAAGGTACTATGTCCTCCACTTCATATCACAGCCCCATGTAGGCCTTCCCCTCAAAAAGGTGAAAAAAGAACCAGTATCATAATCTTACCCCAACAGTGGTTAAAGAATTTGTGAACTTCTTTGATAAGGAGGCCACTTCCTTGCACATTGCAGTAGTTAATCTGAAAGAAGAAAAAAAGAGATTTGGGTATTTTTAATAAAGAAAAATAATTGTATTGTTAATACAATTATTGATATTAATACAGTATTCCCTTTAAAAGAAGGGCACTCAAGTTTGAAGATGCTCTGTAGAAATATTTTCCTCAGTATTCTTCCATGATTCACAATCACAGTTTAATCTAATTCTCACCCTACCTCTTTATCGAAGCAAAGGCATATGCAGGAAAATACCAGGCTTGAGCTCCACAAGGGGTATAAAACTCTTGCCAAGGGACTTTTCTCCAGCATTGTTCATTTGAAAATAATAATGAACATTCACTGAGATACTATGTTAAATACTTTGATATGCATAATCACATTTAATCTGCATAATGACCTGATTAGGGTCCATTATTATTCCCATTTTATAGATGAAGAAATTCAAACTCAGATGTCTCTTCATATCTTGATTATGGGTTTTTTTTTTTTTTTTTTTCGGTACGCGGGCCTCTCACTGTTGTGGCCGCTCCCATTGCAGAGCACGGGCTCTGGATGCGCAGGCCCAGCGGCCATGGCTCACAGACCCAGCTGCTCCGCGGCATGTGGGATCTTCCCGGACTGGGGCATGAACCCGTGTCCCCTGCACTGGCAGGCAGACTCTCAACCACTGCGCCACCAGGGAAGCCCTTGATTATGTTTTTATGAGATGCCGCAAAATAAAGATCCTGTAGAATATGTTTTTTAAGACTTACATCAAATACATCAAAACTTTACCCCAATGTTTATTCCAGCCATCACGCCTAGGACTTTACCCCAAGAAAATAATGCAAGATAGATACAAATATTTAACAAAGCAATGTTTGTCATAACATTATAGATGATGACAAAAGCTGAAAACAATCTACCTAACAATGGTGCATTTTGCCTGATTTTTTTAAACAATAAGTATGTAAGACTTTTATGAAGTGATTAAAATGCTATTGGCAAAACAATAACTCCAAGTTAAGAATCTTACATGTTAAAAGATCTAGTGATGTCAGTAGAGGCAAGTTTTGTTCTGATAAATAGGGGTTCTGTCTAAGCTATGTATTCAGGTTTGTTGAGCTATATCCATCTATCCCTCCTTCCACTCATCTATCCATCCAACTACTCATCCATCCACCCAACCATCCAAAACTTATCTGCAGGAAGGGTCAGGAGTAAGGCCAAGAGATAGCAAAGAGCAGTTCTGCCTATGTTCTTGGGCAGGTGGGTGGAAAGGCACTTACTGTACAGACATATATGAGGCCTTATTACATTTTGCTTGGAGTAGCTTGGTAAGGTTGGGACAATCAGGGGCTGAGAATCAGACAGGAGCTAAGGGTAAGGTTCTGCTTTCCATACTCAGAAACTTCTGACTTCAGCCCTCCTCTTTCCAATCAGCATGCTAATATAAAACAGTACTCAGATGTTTTCCTCAATACTTGAAACTTTTCCTATGTCGCCCTTTCCTCTTCCTTCTTTACGTCGAGACAAGTACATATTCTTTGCAGGCATTTTAAGGGCAGGATTGTGCAGTGCTTATAATATCTTGGATTTTCACATGTTTAGATAGGAAAATCTACACTAGATCACAAATCTGTACAAGTGAGGAAAAATGCCATCAGAGACACTAATAATGACTTTTTGGAAGGTCCTTCCACCAAAAATTTGCTCCCCAACCTACAATGCCAAATGTAGTAGTAAGTGAAGACTAGTTAGCTAGCAAGTGAGTGAATGTGTTGAGATGTGTGTGTGTGTGTGTCTGTGTGTGTGTCCCCATATATTTTTAGGAGGCTCTTATTTGGGCTCCTGTGTCTATATAATAATGAGAGGGCGTTTGGACCTGTGCTGATTTTCTATACCATAGCTTACAGTCATATGTGTAAAAGTTAATGGCTTATTCTTCAGCTCCATAATCAATTATTTTAATGAACGCTCCATACCAGCTATTTTCATGTGTATAACATTATATATATATACACGTTTTTATTTCACTAAACTAATAATAGTAGCTTACTGAAGAATAAACATATGATAGCAAATATGCACGCAAAAGCAATCCACGGTGAACTGGCTTATGTTAGTGACCATCATTGCCAGAATTCAGAACATGCAGAGCTTGTGTAAGTCCCTCGGAACAGTGGGGGTGTGTTTGCATATTTCTGTGAAACTAGTTGAGAAGGTCCATTAAGGTGTCTTTTATCTGTGTGGCATGTTGAAAATGTAATTATATTCAAAGGTCTGTACTTTCAAGATTCTGATCTATTAAAAGAAACACTTAGCTCTGAATGATTTAGGGTGTCTTCCCTCAAATCTCTTCATAAATAATTCCTGGAATGTCTAGCTAATTATTACTGTTCTCGCTAACTTGGCTCATTTCTTAAGAGAGTTCTTAATTCTTAAGATGACCACAGAACAATGGAATTAGTTGACATAAAATCTGAATCTTTAGTAGCTGAGGGTGTATGCGTGTGTGTGCGTGTGTGTGTGCATTTGAATGGCACGTATACATAAAATTGGAAAAATAAGAATTAAAAGTAACATTTACTTTATCAGAACTTTTGCTTGGTCGTGAGCTGGTTTTTCCTCTTCTTGTCCATGAAGAATTAATTCTGCTACTTTATGAAGCTGCTCAATACAGCGAGCTGTTACTTCTGCCAGGCTTTCGATGGACTGCATGTATGCTTCCTGAAAGCAAAAAGTACAAGTCAGAAAATTATTCATGGAGAAGATGCTTTCTAAAAAACTCCTGTGACATTAAAACAATTACATAATTCCTGGAAAAAATCCCCCAAAACAAATATGACCTGAAAAAATTTACCCAAAGATTAATGGGTGTACCTAAGACTTTTCTAAGTGGAAATACTACCATAAAACAGAAGTGTCACCAGGTCCCAGGGACATAACAAGCCTTCTTCACAGCTGGGTCCCCAGTTCTCAGAGCAGTGCTGGGCACACAACAGACATGAAAGCGTGTGGAAGGGTGGCTGAATTGAACAGACCTCAGTGGACATTTTTCTTTAGAGCGATCTAATTTGAAATTTTCCTTCTCTAAAATTAAAATTCAACGTAAAATGAAGTTATTACAAACTCATTTGTGAACATAGGCAGATTATAAATTATGCACATATAAATTTATTAAACTACAGAATAAAAACTGTGGCAATGAAATTCTTTTTTGGAAAAAGCTTCAATTACCTCATTAGTTATGGGGCATAAGGACATGTTATGGTTACAAATTTGATATGATGGAATTTTACCCTAAAGATAAATCAACTATGTTCTTAAATATCTTTTTTCCTTTAAATTATAACTGTAACGCTATGGAGGAAAGCTACAATATCTATGCTAAATCATGAAATGTCCTGGTATAGAGAAATTTTAGTGTTTATTACGTTAATACTCATATTTCTATAGTGTAGAATAGGGTATAAATGAAAATGAAATGGCTTTGCCTCACTTAAAATTAGGCTGCTAATAAAATGAACATAATATTACTGCTCTTTAGGCAGACGATCTGTAATGCGTTTACCTCAACTGTCTTAGTTTTCCTTTCTTCCTTCTTGTCTTCTTCGGGGTTTTCAGGTTTCTCTTCCTTTTCTTCCTTCTCTGTTGTGTCCTCTGACTCTTCGGCCACGTCTACTGGCACCACAGTTTGATCCTCTTCCACCCAGTCATGAGCTTTTTTCATGGCCTGCAAAGGCCCCCAACCAAAGCAATACGTTTATTGTACAAATATGGAGACACAAAAGCCAATCCCACGACTTGGATCAAACCCTAAACCGCCAAGGGTGGTTCTCTGTACATTTAAAGAGTGATGGGGCAATTCCTCAACTTCCTTAAAAACACCTTGTTATTGCTTTCTGGTAAAAAATACAGTAAGAAAAAGGGACAGAGTAGAAAGAATGTATGGAGAGAAAACTGCAGGGCCTGAAGAATTTTTGGTAAAGCATTCTAAAATGATACTCAGGGCTTCCCTGGTGGCGTAGTGGTTAAGAATCCACCTGCCAATGCAGGGAACACGGGTTCGAGCCCTGGTCCGGGAAGATCCCACATGCCGCAGAGCAACTAAGCCCGTGCGCCACAACTACTGAGCCTGCGCTCTAGAGCCCGCGAGCCACAACTACTGAGCCCGTGTGCCACAACTACTGAAGCCTGTGCGCCTAGAGCCTGTGTTCTGCAACAAGAGAAGCCACTGCAATGAGAAGCCCTCTCACCGCAACAAAGAGTAGCCCCTGCTCACCGCAACTAGAGAAACTCTGTGCACAGCAACAGAAGACCCAATGCCGCCAAAAGATAAATAAATAAAATCTTAAAATAAAAATAAAATGATACTCAGATAGGAATAAAAATGACCGTCACTTTGGAAAAGCCATAGTATATTTTTCACTTTTTGTGACCAACTGTAAAATTTCATATATATATATATATATATATATGAAATTTAGCCAGGGTCATTGCTAAAGCCAATTTCCTCATCTGCTATGTCTCATGAAGCCCTTAATATTTCATGAACCTAATAATGTATCGCACCGGAAGATGAAGGATGGCTCTGCTCCTCTCCAGCCATGCCAGAACCTCGCAGGGCGGGGTCGGGGGGTGGGAACAAGAGAAGAACTGTGATGAATTTCACTTCACATGAGTGCAGTTTGAGCAACTTGTGGCCTTAAAAGTTTTTGAACAAGCAGACACCACCTTCCCTATCTGTTACTCCCTGAATTTTGAAAGGGCGGACTTATCAGCTTTTATATTATAGTTTAAGCTGTTTGCTTAAGTTGCGTCTGAGCTTATGCAAAACTTACTTCTCATTTGAAAGCCTGCATGTCAAAGTTTAATGTGTCATGGTGTTGATGGCAAGTTAATGGGGAGAAGATTAGGGGAGACAAAACCTAACAAACCATGCTTGGTGTGTCCTCTTTTAGGGACAAAGGTTTACCTACGTAAATAAGCCAGTGAGACCTCGGAGGCACCACACACACTCTCTGAGCTGCTGCAGGTGCTGTGTGGAGATGAACGAGGCAATTTCCCTGCTGTGTTCAAGTCACTGGCCTGCCAGAATCAGTGACCTCTATCAGAGATAAAGAAATTGCTCATCTCTCCACCTCACTGCCTCAGTCTGCCCTTTCCTCACCCACCTTGATGAGTGAGGACCTGTGTCAACCACCGATCGCTAAAGAGAAGAAAGAGAGCGGGTGGTGGTGGGATGAACTGGGAGACTGGGATTGACATGTATACACTGATGTGTATAAAATGGAGGACTCATAAGAACCTGCTGTATAAAAAACTAAATAAAATAAATTCAAAAAAAAAAAGAGAAGAAAGAGAGAATGGGAAAAATGACAGTTTTAAGTAATTAATGATCAGTGACCTCATTAAGAAATGCCATCGCAAGACCTTGTAGGAACTTGCAAAACATCCAGTGTTACTCTCAGAGGAAGCCAGACAGCGAAAACTCAGATGGTCTTAGACACGACGAAGCACCGGCTTTCCCGTGGGAGGGGTTGTGTGAGTGGCCTGGCTCTGGCAGATGTGCTTTCTCTGCCTAATGCTGGCATGTCACTTTCGAGGGGAGGGGAGATGGAATTTGAAAAAGCCCTTTGGTGATTCTGCACCTTCTTTCCTCCTCTAGGCTGAGGGTAACCACTGATCTGATCTAAGACCCTATCTTAAGGAGAAATGACTTGTTCAAGGTCACAAGGTAATTACCAGTGAAACTGCAACTAAAATGCAGGTCTCGCGACACAGCCTAGCAGGTTCTCCGCAGCCACATTTCATGATGTTGCCTCCTCGAATCTTAATTACTGACCTGGGACTCCCCTCCCGCTATGTGCCATTGGGACTTGGGGTTTTTCTATTTCAGGTGGATTTCTGGATTTTACAACCGAGACCTTTAAAAAAAAACAAAAAAAAACCAACGAGCAAAAACTGAGATTCATATGGTGCTGACCTTATTGAGTTTGTCAGGCGTGGCCGCAACATGCAATTCAAAGAGAAGCTCTGTAAGCATGCTAGCAAATTCTTCTCCCTCTTCTTCTATCCCTGGAAATAGAAAATGACAGAAGTAAGAAGCATGATTTATTTTTCATCCTTCAGAATGTGGCAGCTCCCCCAACCTTACAGCCCACAGTCAGAGTATAAGTGGGGGCAGCAGCAGCCCGCCCTCCAGCCGCTGGGCAAAGACGAGTTGTGCCCATGTATGAGCACAGAGGCGAGGCAGCAGGCTGCAGCTGGGCGAGGGGCTGGTGGAGCCTTGCTGCTCGCAGCTCTAGCTGGGGCACCCCTGGGCTGGCCCGAAGGGCACGTGAGGGCAGGGAGGGACCTACTGGTCTTGTTCACAGCTGTAGGTGGTCAGTAGCTGTTTGCTAAATGACTGAATGAACAAATGAATGACCCTTCTCAGGCTTGAGAGCCCTGGGACAACACTGTGTTTATGACTTACAGTACTGTTATGCTTAGCATTGCAACCCTTAATGATACTCAGGGTACCCTTTTAGGTCCACAAAGCCACAGTACTGAGCAAGCAGAATTTTGTAAACACTAGAGTCTTATATAAACTATATTGTTAAGTGTTACAAAGATATAAACATAGGGAGATTAAAAATATTTGAGAGTAATCAACACTAAATTAGGATACACGTACTCTCTGTAGCTCCAGCTTTTAAATGTGCATTCGTTCTATAGGACAGAGAAATACACCAATAACTTGTAGCAAATGTTTTAGGAAAATCATCACAGAGAAAAATGGATATAAATAAAAAACAGATGTTAAAGAATGTTGCAACAAAGAATACCTATGACTACAATTCTTGGTCTGTATGTGTGGCCGAGAAGATCTGCACCAAGTCAATAAAAAGAGAAAATATCTTTTAAAAATCTTTTCACAATAGTGGTAAACCAAATTAGAGACCCACGGCAGTGTGATAAAATTACACTCTGCTGGTAGGACAAACATGCAAATCATTAGCTAATGTTATTAAACGCAGAGGAGCCCAATATTAAATTTATCTAAAAATGATAGTTCACTACATTTTCTAAGACTACCAAATAAATTATTTAGGTGTTAGGGGGCTTTTAGGAATGCAAGTGCTTACAAGAAAAAATATGATGAGAATGCTGTGGTTTCTCCCAGAATTTTGCTCCTGGATTGTCTGCTCTCCCTCACTAATGAGATTGCTCTCGACAGCTTTTAGTTAATCCCTCACCTTTCTGGAGTTGTAACACTCCATCATATTGGATTGATTTAATGACAACCCTGCTATTCTTCTCTCCTATTCTTCTTTAGGTGTCTAAATGACATTTATTTATTAAATTAAGTTAATTAAAAGTAATTGTGTTTTGATAATCTGGAACTGCCCTTTAGGAAAATGGACATATTATGGGAGGTAACACGGTTCCATCACTTAAAGAGAGATTAATCTACCATTTCTTTCTTTTTTTTTTTTTTGTGGTACGTGGGCCTCTCACTGTTGTATCCTCTCCCGTTGCGGAGCACAGGCTCCGGATGCGCAGGCTCAGCAGCCATGGCTCACAGGCCCAGCCGCTCCGCAGCATGTGGGATCTTCCCGGACCGGGGCACGAACCCGTGTCCCCTGCATCGGCAGGCGGACTCTGAACCACTGTGCCACCAGGGAAGCCCAATCTACCATTTCTTAAGCATGCTGTTCAGGACTTCAATTTTTTTTTTTTTTTGGTCATATTAAAAAATCTCCATTTACTGAAGCTCTATATTAACACCGGAACATAACACATATAGTAACATTTTCTATTTAACAGTATTGAATCAAGTTTTCTCTCCAAGAAATTGCACTAGTTGGGGATGCCATACTGCATTCACTTACACTGGAAACAATATTTCTTTGATGTTAGGGAGAATTTGGGATCCTGTTTTTATCCGTTCTGAATGACACCCCCAGTAAGGCAAAGGTCTACCTCAGGTATCATAAACTGAAGAAAAATAGCCTGTATCTTTTTGGTGATTGTTACTCTGGAAAAGAGGCATCTACATTAGCTCATCTTGGGTTCAGAATACTAGTTGCATGACCTTTGACAGCTAGTATCTTAGTTTCTTCATTATTAAAGCAAAGACAAGATTGTCATCCTTTGTGACTTTGTAGAAACACACAAATGCTCAAAACCATTGTTCTCCATCTGTCTCTTTGATCTTGACCTTTTCCTATGCTTCAGTATAATTGATTCTTCTATTTTGATGCAGTGAGCATATCTCATTAAACTGAAGGCACATGAGGTCAGCATGCGGGGCTAAAGCGGGAGATAGTATTTAAAAGACAGTTTGCAAATGCTTAGAACAATTTTGCCCCGAGCATCTAGGCTGAAGCATTTGAGCTCTTGTGTTTGAGCTTTGATTAAAGATATGTAACACGTCTGGGCACAAAATGCTTCCAGAGAGTGATGTACATGCTATGCATGTACACTATCACAAGTACAATTGTAAATAAAAGTTGTAACTTATTGCATCTTTACTATTTTCCTGGAATTGTGTTAGCACTTTTAATAATAATAACAGCTAACACTTCGAGCAGTTCTGTGTGCCAGGCTCTGTAATATGTTTTTGCATATATTATCTAATTTGATCCTTACAATAGCCCTTAGGAATAGGTATCACTGTCTCCATTTTACAGGTAAGATACTGAATTTCAGAAAGGTTATATAACTTGTTCAAGGACAAATAGCAAGTAAGTAGTGAAAATGTTGCAAATAAGACCCTTCAGATGATCCCAGGAGAAGCCAGCCTTGTGTGTCCAAGGTTGCTTAAGTTTTCAGCGTAACCTACGTGAAACAACTGTCTAGTGCCTGGTGATGACGTCAATCACTCTCCATGTACACAACAAATGCTTTACTATATTCTGCTCCCAAATGGACAACTTCATCATTAAGCACGTCCAACTTTGGGAACCTCTTCTCCTCTCTCAAGGAAGCCTTGCTTCTCACAAAATACGTTCTAGTCTCCTTGGGGTCATGTCATCGTCTGGCTGGAAGAGCGTGTACCTGGCTCACTTTAGTGATTGACTAAATCAATCAAACCTGACAAATCATGCCTTGATGCACCCTGTGCCTTTGTATTTTTTGGGTGACGTGTAGGCCACTTACAAATACACCCTAACTCCTACACACAGAAATTAAAAGGAAGAAGAAAAATATGAAAAGAAATCCATTGAAAGACCTGCCCACCATCAAGATCAACCACATTCAACAACTTCCACGTGCAGGTAAAAAATCAGACACTGGAGCATAAACTCCAGTCATCAGGGCCCTGTTGAGTGCACTGTGCTCTTTGTTCACTTGACCAGATGCATTTGCTGTGTGCCTGTGACATGACAGGGACACCAGAGAAATAAAGGTGCCTCACTCAGCAGTTCCCACCCAAAGGACAGGAGGGCTATAGGTCAATGTGACCAGCTCCTGTAAAAAGAGCAGATGCACAGAGAATTTGGAAGTGAGCAGGAGAAGCACCTGAATTAAGTAATTCTCTCCTGTTCAAAGGGCTATGCTTATTAACAGCAGTTTCTAAGGACGGCACCAATCGTTTGTCTTGTTATTTAACTGGCTACTTTCCTTTACCTTGCACTTCTTGATTCTCTTCATTCTCTAATTCTTTGGCTGCAAAGATGTCTTTAATGGAAATTAGGTCATTTTTTAAGACTTCCAGCTTCTCTCCATCAAGTGATGCTAAAAATGACTGAACCTGAAAAAAAGAAATAGGTCAGCATAACTCTCATCTTTTCTTCTCATTAATGATGTTTACGTACAGCTGTGCCCAGTTCTCCCAGGTGATTCATGGTGTGGGAGTTAACACTGGGTTGAACGTTGGATTTAACTGCCTAGTAACTGTGCAACTTTGGGTAAGTTACATAAGCTCCTTGGGCCTCAGTTTTCCCATGTTTTTAATTGAATATATTTGACAGATAACATAGTGTAAATTTAAGGTGTATAACGTGTTAATTTGATACATGTGTATATTGTAATATGATTGCCACTGTAGCGATATTTAGCACCTCTATCACATTACATAATTATACTTTCTTTTTAGTGGCTGAGACAATTAAAATTGTAGTCTCTTAGCAAGTTTGATGATTATAGTACAATACTGTTGTCCGTATGCCTCATACTACACATTAGATCTCTATGGCTTATTTACTACTTTTGCAAGTTTGTACCCCTAAGTAACATCTATCTTATCCTCCCCCCAGTCCCCTGCTAATCACCATTTCACTGATTTTTATGAGTTTGACTGTTTTGAGATTCCACATAGAAGTGATATCATGCTTATCTCACTTAGCGTAAGGTGCTCAAGGTCCAACCATGTTGTTGCAAATGGCAGGATGTCCTCCTTTCTCATGGCTGAATAACACTCTATTGTGTATATATCTCACACCTTTTTTAATCCATTCATCTGTTGATGGGCATTTAGGATGTTTCCATATTTTGGCTATTGTGACTAACACAATAAACATGGGAGTGCATATATCTCTTCAAGATCCTGTTTTTGGCTTCCTCACAAAATTAAAAATAGATCTACCATGTGATCCAGCAATTCCACTTCTGGGTATACACCCAAAGGAAATTTTATGTTTTAAACGGAGAGCCACACTTCATTGTGATCCTTTGTGGGATAAATGAAACAACGAATGTGAAAAACATTGCATAAGTGCAAACAGCAGATGCTAAGTAAATGTTGCTGGTAGCTCTTCTGTCATAGTGGCTGAAAACATACCTTGGTGTCAACCCTGGATTCAAATATCAGCTCTTCGCTTATTAATTATGTGACTTTGGGTAATTTGCTTAACCTTTCTGTGACTCAGTTCTCTTATCTCTAAAATGAGAACTTATACCATCTACCTTATAAGACTGTTTTGAAGGTTAAATGAAATGATGTACTCAGGAGTATTTATCGTGATGGTCAATAAATTATATATATAATGTAAACAAACATATATGTAAGACAGAAAACAAACTTATGGTTACCAAAGGGGAGAGGGAGGGAGGAGTACGGGATTAACAGATACAAACTACTACATATAAAATAGATGAGCAACAAAGATTTACTATACAGCACAGGGAATTATACTTACTATCTTATAATAACTTATAATGGAATATAATCTGAAAAAAAAACTGAGTCACTTTGCTGTACACCTGAAACTAACAAACTAACAAACAAACTTTAACAATATTGTAAAGCAACCATACTTCAATAAAAAAGTGTATGTAAACAAAATATAAATAAATATATAAACAAATATATAAATAAAAAAGTGTATGTAAACAAATATATAAATAAATAAACAAACAAACAAATAAATAAATATATAAATAAAAAACAAATATATAAATAAATATATAAATATATAAATAAATAATATAAATAAAAACAAATATATAAATAAATAGTATGTATATTACAGACATACATACAAATACACTTGCTAGATGTTTTATTGTACTGGGGTTACAAAAGCGTACAAGATACATTTTTCTTCTCAGAGATCTTACAGTCTCAAGGAGGGAGGCCCATGTGAACAGATAACAGCCACACCAGGTGTGAGTGTAGTGACAGTAGGGGGTTCCCAGCAAGGGGGCTGCAAGGCTCCTTGGGGAGGCGAGAGGGTGGGCAGGGATACTGCACAGAGGATGATGCTTAAACTGGTGTGCTCCCTGTTCACTGTCTTCAGAACCCCTCTTTTGAAACTGTCCTTCATAAGCACTTAAAAATTATTTGTACAGATGGTCAGTCAACCTCTGTGAACCTGAAGACCATTTGAATTTCCAAAATGGTCACAGTGCATGGAGAACCATATAAAAAGTGAAGTCTGACTATAAAGTAGTAAAGTTTTAAATTTTCATTCTGCAGGTCAAACACTTGCTCTGGAGGGAGAGCCAGCAGAGAAGCTGCCATACTCTTTGGATTGTGTTTTCATATTGATTATGGCAGTAGACTTGCAGTCCAGACGAGTGAGAGAGTTAAAGAGGGCATCACCGAGGCCTGACACCATTTCCCTAAAAGTTGCCAATGCACATCATCAGGACATAATGCAACTGGCATCAAGGCTCTGAGAGGAAGTTCAGGGGGAAGTCTTCAACACAAAACCCATTAGGCGCCGAGTTCAGCAGGTGGAAGTGATGCTCCCTGCATGCTGGCCGCCCCCACTCCCTTCTGCCCTGACCTCTTCAGAGTCTTCATTTCAGTTCATACACTCATGTTTAGGGCTCGCGGTCCTAGATATGCCCACATCATATCTTTATGCTTCAGATATATTTTCTGAACAGCACTTTTCTCAGAGTAAAGAAAAATGGGTAATTGAATAAATGTTAAAGTACAACGCTTAGTGAAAAAGTATACACACATGTAGGGCCTCTTGGTTTCTCTGTGTCTTCTGCGGGTAGCTATCCTCCAGGAGTGAATGCATTGGGGTTTTAAGATTAGGGCATCTCCCAGGAAGGGTTCTTTTTAGTGAAGTACTCTTTGGTCAGCATCTTTCTATTACAGCATCTCTTTTGCTTCCTCTAGTTCATTCCATTATGCTAGCACGATGTGCATTAAATCTTTACTTCAGTCTGATAATAAATAATAAATAATCATGCACTCCTCAATATTTATGGAATGCTGACTATATGCTTGGCACTGTGCTTAAGCGTTGTCAGGGACACAAGGGTAAACAGTCTGCCTTGTAAATCTTTTCCCTGAAAGGGGGTGTGGGGTGTCATTTTGAGGATTCTTGTTTACTGTTTTGGTTAAGTATTGAGTATAATGACAATAAAAATATCAGTTTTTCCTTAAGATTTATAGTACAGCACGTTGCCATGCCTGTTGCCATCCTAGAATCAATCTAGTAGGTAGTAATGATTCCTTATAATTCTGTACACCCTGTCTAAGTTTCAGCCAGTGGAATGTTAGCAGACGAGATGTGTACCATTTCTGGGTTAAAGTTTTTAACAAATGGGAACGTCCCCTCTATATTCTCTCTCCTTATGCTGGTGGGATGAAGAAGACAACAAGGCCCTAGAGGAGAGTGAAATCCAATACATTAGACTTGGTCATAGGGGAGTCCACAGGGCCAAAGGGATGTGCCCACCGAGAACCCACACTCCCACTTCTAGATCACTCTCCAGGTGACTGAAGTTTCCCTTTCATGATCTGTATGGACCTCTTCCCCAGGCTGTATTCCCTATGGCGGGACCATCCACTGGAGCGTGCACTCCTAGGCCCAAGGGATGGACAAAGGTGGCCGTTTGCAGGGGATGTGGATGGTGCTTGAACTGGGGCATCCTCACTCGTGCCAATGAGGGTCCTTGAAGCAACAGACAGCTGGAGATAAAGGGAAGAGAGCAGGCAGGAAGGTGATATGAAAATTTGAGGAGTCTGAGAATTCTAAATGGAAACCTGGCCTTCCAGGCCATTATGAAAGTACATTTGTCAAGGAAGGATGACAGAATATGTTTTCTTTAACAGTTTGTTTCCAAAACTCTTTAACTTTGAAATAGTTGGTATGTGCAGGGTTGCCAGATAAAATATAGGATGTCTGACTGAATTTGAATTCCAGATAAACAATGAGTGTTTTCTTGGTATAAGTGTGTATCTCAAATATTGCACAGGACATATTTATACTAAGAAAGTATTCATTGTTTATCTAAAGTTAAAATTTTATTAGTCATCCAGTATTTTTATTTGCTAAATCTGACAACCCCAGTAGGGTCTCCATTTGTATTCTTGCCAGGAGCCTGTGAATATTAGGATGGGACTAGTGGAGCCATAAGATGGACAGAGCCCGGCTTCTGGATCCCTAAATGCTGGAAAGCTGCCTGCTGACCAGACACTCATATCTTGGGCTGTCACAGGAGTGAGCAGAACTCTTACTGGTTTTGACCCATATATTTTTAGGACTATTTATTATAACACCCAGTAACTATTATTACTAAGCCAGGAAAAAGTTCTGCATTTCTCACTATAAAAACTACGAAAATCTCCAGGCTGGGGAAAGAAAGCAGAGCTTGTGGGAGCAGTATGCCAACAGAGGGAAATGCCCCCCTCCAGGGACCAAACTGCCTTCCTGGCAACATCAGTCCTTTGGGGCTCTTTTCTAGAGGACTGGGGCTGTTTTACAGCTAGACCTGCATTGGAACCAGCCAGAGTGGAATGTCTCTCTACCACCGTGATAGATTCAAGGGGCCATGCTCCCCTGTAATGTTTTCAACAATAATAACATGTATATATAAGAATGCAGATAAAAATAAAATGTCATCAACATTATATATGCATATGCACGTGTATGTAAAAATGGCAGCTAACGTTTATTGACCACTTATTATGTATTAGGCATGCTGCAACTAGCTTCACATGGATTATCTCATTTAATTCTTTTAATAATTTTACGAAGTTGGTTATCATTCCCATTTCATCGATAAGGAGATTGAGGTAAGACAGGTCCAAAACCATACAGCTACTGAGTGGCATTTGATCACAAAATGTCTGACCCCAAACCCTGATTTTGTAGGGAAAAGTTTGTTTTTTAGTGGAAAACTACATTTTCCAGATCACACTTTACCAGATTATTGGATTCTGATTCCATGGGAGTAATTTTATAACTCCGTAAAATGTAGATAGCTGATAGCAGTGCAAAACAATAACGAATTTTGCCCAGTGGAGGGACAACCTCTCCTTCTATGGAAAAACCAGGTTTGTGTCCACTTGTACATTCATTTCAAAATTGCTTTATTTCATATGAATTTGTGCTTCTTTGGCTTTTCCTCTGAACCAGTTATAACATCTGTCTGGTTCTTTCATTTAATTAATGAGGTAAGTAAATTCTTTGATTTGTGTTCACTTGGTATCTGCATGAGTCATGATTTTGCTTTAAAAAAATGATCCGTTAACAGCTTAACCACAAGACTGTCAGTGATGGCTGATGGATAACGAAAAAGGAAATAAACACAGAGTAACTTGTAATTCTGTAATCTTGTATGTGTGTGTGTGTCCATCCTGTTTGGTTCTTCGTTACCTGTTATATGGCAGAGGTCATCTTTCCCTGACTAGGTGGGCTTCAAGAATGTCTCAACCCCCCAAAGTCCAAATGTAAGAAGACAAGGCCAACAGAGAGTTAAAAATCACTGTTCGCTTCTAAGGCTTACTTCCAAGTTCAGCCTCCTGTCTGAGGACCTGCCTCTCCCCCAAGTAAATGTCACTGGGATGGCCCATGGCCCCTCCCAGCAAGTCCAGAGGGTACTGCCCTGTGGCCTTCACTGCAAAAACACCCCAGACTACAGTAAGTCTGACTCACAAAAAGAGCAGTATATACAATTAAATGAGTTAATAGTTTTAAAGTGCTTAGATTAGTGATTATATAAATGACATATAAGTGTTTGTTAAATAAAAACACACACATTTGGGGACGGACACACACACACACACACACACACACACACACACACATCCTTTTAAAAAAAAAGAAATCACCAACAACCCTGCTGACTTCCACTATTCATGTTTGTTTTCTTGGGATCAGACAGTGTGAATGTGCAGGGCTGTTAGGTAATTTCCCAGAGCTCTGTTCAGGAGCATCACTAAATAGAGCTTTAATGCCCAGTAAGATAATCCTGCCCTTTGTGGCCCAGGCATTCTAACACATGGGTGAATAAATAACTATATCACCCATGAAACTAAATATATTAGAACCCTGCAGTCTGGGAGAAATACCAGCTGCTCTGTCTCCGCTGGGTAGGAATGAAGACATGGCCTGGCAGGGCACCTCTGATCTGGGTACTACATCGAATGGAGGCACAGGCCAGGTGCTGACAGCCAGGGTTTGCAAGGCCTTTTGGGCCGTGAGTTGGGGGTGGTGATGACTCCTATCATGCTGGCCCTCCTGGGGCTGGTGAGGGGGAACAGCTAGGCACAGGATAGAGAGAAAATAATATGGAGCCTGAGGGGGGTCATCAGGCTGGACAGTATCTGTGACCTCAGCACAGTAATGAGGCTCTAGAAAGGAGGCTTTCTTTCGTGTTTAAGAAGACGTATTCACTCCAGGTACTTCTAATGTAGTAGACAGTCCTCAGACCCCAAATGTGGGAGATGAGTACAGGGACCCTGTTTGTGTGTGTGCGTGTGTGTGTGTGTGTTTTTAATAATTTTTTTTTTAACATTTAAAAAAAAAAAAAAAGAAGACGTATTCATGAGCATACTACTTCAAATGACCAGGACAGACATACCTTGCTTTCGCTTTCATTGGACAGAATTTCCAGGGCTTCCAGGTGTGACAAACCCTGATACTCATCAAACAGCATCCCGTAGTGTGCGGTCCTCTCGGCCGTGAGCTGCTGTGCCAGCCTCTGCTTCTCCTTCTCCTTGGCTTCCCGCAACATCTGCACAAATACACAGTGTTTGTACATTAGGTGTACGCTTAAAAGCCGCATTTCCTGCGGAAGATGTTGGGGGAGATGAGCACTGACTTGGTACTTGTGAAGAGTAGGTTTTAGTCACTGTGGAATTTCTAAAAAAATGACTTTTTGCATTGATTTTACTCACAAGTTTTTACATAATATTCCACTTTGAACTTTTCATGTTCATATGTACACAGCAAAACAAAGCAAAAATTCTACACCCAGGAAGAGGATTGAAAAGAAGCAAAACAAAAGCTGAACAGTGGTTTCTACTGAAGTGTTTTCCATGTGTGTGATTAATCTTATTTTTAAAATGTCCAGATTTTCTATAACGAGCAAATTTTACTTACACTGGGAAAGTTGAATCTATTGTGCCAGGATTAATTGCAACTTGTGCACCTAGGCACTTCAAAGCAAAAATAAGCTGGTCTGATTTTATTTGAGTTATTTAAAAATTTTGTGTGTGTGGTTATTAAACATCTTTGATGAAAATGATTAATAAAATATAAACTCATAGTGTATTCCTCACCAGATACTTAATATTAATATAAATAAGAATGTTAGCTTATCAGTTCTTTGATAAGATTGGTTTCTAGAAATACTGTGAACCGAGTTCCTCTCCAGGTTGATCATTTTTCTCCAGTTATTTTTCTGCTGATTAAATAATAAGACAGTAAAATAAACGCAAGTCCACCAGTTACTCCTAATTTCCTGCCTTTGTTTTCTTCGATTCTAAGCATCTTTTATTTGATTCCTCATCAAGGTGACAGTGGCATTTAGTTTATAGGGTTCTTTAATATCTGTGAAGAGCACCATAAATGCACTGGCCACCACAAGGTCACAAGGGGAAGATCATGAAATAATAGATTTTGGTTTTTATTATGTGTCAATAAACAATCAGCTTCACTCTCCTTTTTGGTTCTTGAGGTTGTTAACCCCAAACCCACCAGGCTGCAGACAGAATTCTCCCTCCTGCCTGTCTTTAAGACTAAATAAGTATAAGATCTGAAAGTTTTCAAAACAGCCCCATCAAATCATCCCTGGGAATTGTTAACATTTACAATAAAACCCAGCTACTCCCACGGATCTCACTGGCTTGGTGGTGGTGAAATAAAGTAACAAAGTGACACTGAAATTGCTTTCTTTCCTACACCAACTTCCATCTCTAAATTCTGATTCAGGTTAGAGGGAAAAAGGGATGCAATAAAAGGTAAAGGGAAATTGTCACTTTGGAACGATGTGGATTCACCCAAGAAATGAAGAGTGAAATTAAAGTGGCCTAAAGAAGAATTAACTGGCTTTCGGGGTGCTGCTGCTACATTCCTTCCGGAGAAGAAAAGGAGATTGGTTTAAATAGCAGTGAGTGATTCTGGCGTGGAAGACTTTGGGACAGAAGGGCAGCTTTGGAAACTTACACCAGTGGGATCTGAGAATCACCCTGTCCCCACGTTATTCAAAGAGTAAGATAGAATGCATGAGAAACTTAGGGAGGGCATGCATGAACATTTCTGATGTCTAGAGTTATTTAGTGTGGATTAGGAAAAACGTAACAGATGTCCCTCTCTCAGTTGATGGCAGCTTCATCCTTGTAGCTGCTCAGGCAAAAACCCTGGAATCATCCGTGCCTCTTCCTTTTATGTCATACTCCATACTCAGTCCACCAGGAACTCTGGATTGACCTTCAAACTACACCCAGAACCAGCCTTCATCACCACCTTCATGGCTTCACACTGCTCTGAGCCACCATTATCCTTTGTTTAGATACGTGCAAATGCCTCCTGAGGAGGCTGTGAGAGGGGAGCATAAATGACCAAGAGCCCCGAGGGTGCGCTTTGAAACCCACTCTTCATTTTCACTGAGGTCATGCCTCTTACCACCTCCCCCTGCCAATCACTGGTGCAGCAGGGATGTTAGGGCAGACCTTCTCCTGAGAGACGGAAACTCCTGTCAGTGGACTTTGGCTGAAGGACTCTCCCATGGCTTTGCCAAACCTTCCTTAGACTGCACAGCAGTCTAGGATGATTGCACCCAGTCTCCTTTCTTGTTCCCCTCCACTGGGATCAGACTTGCATTGTGGTCTTATGGCTCTCCCCCAACTCCCACAATTTTCTCTCACATTGTCATTTCTACCAATAAAATCCTTGCACGTTTAAACTTACCTTGGCATCTGCTTCCGGGAGGATGTAGGCTGATACACACTCTAACTGGCCTCCCTGCCCTTCACCCTCCCCCCAACCTAGTCTGTTTTCAACACCATAACTAGAGTGATACTTTTAAAATCAGATCTTGTCACTCCAAAACGTTGCAATGGTCTCCCTTTTTCACTAATAGTGAAGTCAAAGGTTCTTACAAACGCCCTCCACAATCTTCCATCACCTGCTCCCCATGACCACACTGGCCTCATCTTCAGCAACTCTCATCCTGGCTCACTCCTCTCCCACCACACAGCATCCTTACGCTTCCTTGTTCATACCAGACACTCCTGCCTCAGGGCCTTTGCACAAGCTGCTCTTTCTGCTTGAAATGCGCCTCACCCAGATTCTGCATAGTCAAGTCTTCATCTCCTTCAAGTATTTGCTCAAACGTCATTCATCTATCTTCATGAAGTTCTCCCTCACAATCTGACTTAATACTTAACCTGCCCCTCACTCCCATATTCCTGATTACCCTCTTTCTGCTCTACTTTTTCTATTTTTTTGACAGCACTCATCATCTTCTAAAATATGAGATACTGTTTATTGTTTGTTTGTCCCTCCTCACTAGAGCAAATCTCCATAATGCAGGGATATTTACTCATTTCGACCACTGATGTATCTCAGGTGCTTAGAACAGTGCCTAGCACATAGCGGACATTCAGAATGCATTGTGGAGTGAATGACCGAATGAAAAATTACTGTTCGGAAGGAAGCTGAAGTGGGCAGTGGCCCCCCACGTATTTTTCTCCCCTTTCTATGAGGCTGGAAGTAAAGGATTTTAAGATGGTGGAGCCACAAGACGTGGGCTGCCCACGAACGCTAACGCTATAGGAATGAAAGATAAAACGTCTTCATTTTAAGCCACATTGATACTTGGGTTATTATTATTATTTTTGGTTTTGTTTTGTATTTGTACAACATCTAGTGTTAATGTCCTGATTAATACAAAATCTATTTTCTTCTTTAAGGATCAGGAGGGTGATGGTCTAGCTGATCCTACCAAGTCCCTACCTGGGCTATAATATCACAGTGGTTATATGTGGGTTATTCTGGAAGAGCCAAGAAGAAATAACCTAAAAATCAAACTTTTCAGGAGCTGCCACTCACCTGTTGCCAGTGATAGCTCTTTCGTGGCTTCCCAGCACTGAGCCATGGGAAGATGTGTTTGTCCTGCCTGTGAAATTTGTAAGATCCTGCATCTGCTGCTCCTGATTTTGATAAGACATAGAGAGACCTGGTGTATCAGACTCTTAAGGGGGAAGGGGAAAAGGGGCATGATTGACACTATGGGGTCTGAGCTGGTCATGTGTCAACTGAAAGAGCAAGTTCAGTATTAGAGTTTTGTATTTGGAAAATAAGATAAACATTATTTTTAATTTTACTGACTACTGTAAGTAAGCAAAACATAGATTAAATTCTTCATACCATATTTCTCAAGGAGGAACACTTTAGAGCTGGAAGTATGAGAGGAGAAGTCTAGCCTTGCACATAGTAAGAGAAATATAAATTAAAATTCCAATGAGATACCATTTCTACCTATCATCTTGATACATAAAAAAGACAATGACCACAACTAACATTCTTGGGTGCTAACTATGAGTCAGGTTCTATTCTAACTCATTTCATCCTCACAACAAAGCTATCAGTAGGTATTGATGTTCCCAGTGTACAGATGAGTACTCTGAGGCACAGAAGGGTTAAGTCGTCTGCTCAAGGTCATGTAGCTAGAACGTGGTAGAGCTGGAATATAATCGTAATATAGACTGAATGTTTGTGTTTGCCCAAAATTCTTATGTTGACACATAATCCCCAGTGTGATGATATTTGGAGGTGGGGTCTTGGGGAGGTGATTCAGTCATGAGGGTGGAACCCTTACGAACAGGATTCATGTCCTTATAAAAGAGACCCAGAGAGCTCCTTTGCCTTCTTCTACCATGCGAAGAAACTGTGTGAAAACGTCTGTCTATGAATCAGAAAGCAGGCCCTTACCAGACACTGAATCTGCTGCTATTCTGATCTTGAACTTCCCAGACTCCAGAAGTTTGAGAAATAACTGTTTGTTGTTTATTAGCCCCCCAGTCTGCAGTATTCTGTTATAGCAGCCCGAATGGACTAAGACAAATGGCATCAATGGAATCATCCTCAAGAAATTATTAAGTATAATTTATACTTAATAAAGCAAGGTACAAAGGAGCATGGTTAGTTTGCTAACATTTGGTTGAAAAAGTTGGTATGTATATATGTGCACATGTATATATATGTATATGTTTAGCTACATCTATCTATATAGTCATATCTATATCCATATCTATAGCTATATCTAAATCTGTCTGTATAATGTCTCTGATAGAATCCGTAAGAAGTTGTTAACAATGGTTGTCTCCCATGATGTGTGGCTGGGGAAAGGGGTGTATTAGAAACTCAATTTTCACTCCCTGATATTTTGTGTCATTTGAATTTGACATGTGCTTTAAAACATCTATTTAAAAAGGTAAATAAAAATGTATTCACTTTATTGACTGAAAGAACGAATCACAAAAGTACATAATCCCACCTGAGATAAGGAAACGGTTCTCTCCATGAGTGTCTTGGTCCGCTTAAAACCTGGGTCACTTTCTGCAAGGACGTTCATAGTTTTCTTGCCAATGAATTCCAGAGCATCAAGACCACCTGTTAAGACGCTTTTACCCTGCCAATGAGATAATTGCATGAGATTAGGTTTTCATGTTTTGCTGTTCCGAGGCAGTCAGCACCTCCTAGACTGCACTATCTTCAAATATGAAAAGCAATATAAAGTCACAGTTTTTTCTCATCAGATGTATCATCCATTTAATCCTATTTTCTTTTCCGTGGAAGAGCGTATGTCATATAACTTTGTAGGACATGCAATGTTATTAAATAAGGATGCTTAAGAAAACCAAAGCACATTAGGGATTAATTTTATTGGCTGTGTGTATGAATAGATATGTTCCTAAGACAAAAAATTAATAGGTGACCCAATTGCTGTTTTTGTTTGAAAAAATTTTAACCCAAGTAGCAGAATCATTTGGAACAGTCTATAAAAATGTCAAATACTCTTGCCAGTTTAGGGAATTCTTTAATATAGGGCCCTAGAGTGTAGGACCCTCAGGCTGTTTCAGTGGCTCTTGCATACTTTCAGAAAGTAGCAATAACCGCCTATAATTAGTATTTTCATGAAATAAGACAGGTTGATTCCATGTGCTTCTGGCTTTAGAAATTGTTCTATTATGTAGTTAACCACTGCAAATTCCTTTGCCAGTCACTGTTTCTCTTTCTAAAAAAAAGAGTAAAACAACCAAGATTTACTCACATAAACTTACATACACATACACATACACATACACATAACATACACATACACATAAACATACAAACAGAACTGCTTACATTTCTTTGCAACATCTTCTTTGCCTATACCCCAACTATACAACTACAATTACAATATGCATATATCTGTGTTTTTTTCTCACCTTACATGAGTTTGCATAGGTTATATTTATTATTACATTATTCTTTATATGCATTATCCATTTTCATAATTGTCACTTCAACAGCAATATTTGATTTCACTGATTAATATGCTTTATTAGTCATCTCCATCTTGAACATTTAGACTGTTTTCCGATTTGGGAGCCAATCAATAATCACACTACAAAACAGATTATTATTATTATTATTTTTGGCGGTACGCGGGCCTCTCACTGTTGTGGCCTCTCCCGTTGCGGAGCACAGGCTCCGGACGCGCAGGCTCAGCGGCCATGGTTCACAGGCCCAGCCGCTCCGCGGCATGTGGGATCTTGCCAGACCGGGGCACGAACCCGCGTCCCCCACATCGGCAGGCAGACTCTCAACCACTGCGCCACCAGGGAAGCCCCAAAACAGATTTTTAAATGCACATATTTTGGGAGGACTAGGGGATATCAGCAATTCACACTTTTGCATAATTTGATTTACTTTCTCCTAACATCCTGTGAGGGATTACTTCAGTAGAGAATAAGATGGGAGAAGGAAGGATGAAGGGACTTTGAGTAAGGGCAGACTTGGTGGGGGAGCGTCTGGAGCTTGGGTAAAGGGAGAACCGGAAGGTTGGAGAGCGCACAGAAAGGAATGTGAGGATGCTGAGAACAAACTCAGAGGGCCCTGCCTCGTAGCTCAGGGAGACCATGGATTTACTTCCTTTTTTTTTTTCTTTTCTTTTTTTTTGGCCGTGCCTTTGTAGCATGAGGCATGTGGGATCTTAGTTCCCTGACCAGGGATCAAACTCTCTTCCCTTGCATTGGGAGCGTGCAGTCTTAGCCACTAGACCACCAGGGAAGTCCCCACGAATTCACTTCTTACGCCAGAGGTAATGAAAGTGCTCTGCCCCATCCCCAGCCCTACAACCCTCCCCACACACCTGCCGTGGGCATACTGGACTTGTACTGCTATCCGACTCCTAAAACATACTTGCTGACCCCCCTTCTCCCTGCTTAGTCTAGAGGACCTCAAGTATCAAGGAAAGGAACAGTCATTTCCTATTTCTGGCATACCCTGACCTGAAGTCTGGCTAAGACACCCCCATACGTGTGTCCACAGCCCCCTCTTCTTCCCATACAGCATTGCATTTGATAACTGTTAAGTTGCCTCCACCTTCCAGGATGTTATGCCCTCTTCCAGCTTATGCCCAGCATCTAGCATAGCTCTTGGGATATAATGAAAGCTAATTACCTTTTTTTTTTAAATGAATGAATGAATAAATTGGATGTGAGCCATATTTCTTAAAAAACTAGTTATTTGGTTTCACATAGCAGAAAGTAAATCTTTTCCTTCTGATCCTGAAGACCAGCTAACTGCCTTATCTCAGTTGGGGTGCATCCCCCTTTTTTCATTATTCATTAGTGTTTTGTTGTCAATAACAAGCTTCTTAAGCTTCTTTAAAAGGAAGGGGCCTGGGAAGGAGGGATGTGTATTAGGGCTATTCAAGGAAAGAGGAGAGTGGGAATTGGGAGGTAGGGATGGAGGAAGAATGTTGGTCTTAGTTATCTGGAAACACTTTAGTAACATGTTGGGGAATGTTCCTGATTCTTTACTGATATATATATATATATATATATATATATATATACCTGAATCACTTTATAATTTTTCAAATTGAAGGTTAAGAAACATAGAGCATCTCAGAAAAACAGCTCTAAGAAAGAGCCCTCTCTCCCCGCAAGCAGAGGCTGTCCTTGCAGCCATTGGAAAGGACACTGTTATATCAGACTGAACAATGTTCCTTCTAAGCAGCTCCCTTCTTTTAAACATAAAATATATTTCATTTTGTTCTTATCATTTTGGTTCCAAGGTCACGCCTACTCCGTGGGAGAAAGCATAACAAAATCATAATCCAAAGTTATGAGCAAGACCATCTTTTCTCTGATGTATCTAGGTCACTGGTAAATAGAAATATCAAAAAAAGGCACTGGCAGACCTCAGGGAAAACAGAGGAAGCAGCCAACGACTCACTGTGTTCTGAACCGCATTGGTGATGGCTGACAGCATGCCCCGAGACCCCGATGAAGGAGAAGTGAGCGGGCTTTCTGCAGGCCTCTGATCTGCGGCTGCAACTGCTACTAAAGAGAAAAACACCCTTTTAGAGTTCGTTTTGCTGATGTGAACTTGGAACTCTATTTGTGCACGTGGTGTAATGCAGCCCAAGTCCAAGAAATCCCCAAATAAATGCGCCACTCACTGTGAGGGATTTCATTTGCAGTATCAGGTTGGGCCCCTTCGGAAGAGGCAGAATTCACACTATGAATCCGGAGGGTGGCCCCTGCTTTTTCCTTGACCGCTGTCAACCCATGACCTGTCAGGAAATAAAATATGGCTCATAGATACAATAGAAGCCCACGGTCTGCAGGTTCCACAGCTCATCTCCCAGAGCTCTTCTTGTAAGCTGTAGGTGTATATCCTGACTGTGAGAGAACGTGGTGATTAACAGCACAGACTTTGCGAGCCCTCAGATGTGGGTTCCAGTTCGAGCTCAGTTTCACCATCACCCAGCTGGGTGACTTTTGAGAAGTTACCACCTCTCTGTGACTCAATTTCTCCACTGTGTTGTTGTGAGGAGCAAATAAGTGCGTGTACAGGGCTCCCAGATGCTTTATTAGTCCCTCTTACTTCTCACACTATCTAACTAGCAACCTGGGGTTTCCAACCCAAGGTATTATCTGTGAATGGTATCCCTGTCTTACCCTCTTTCCTCTTTTCTAAGCTTCTCAAGGCAGGTACGTGTCATTCATTTTTTGATTCCTTGTAGGCCTATCCTATTGTAGGTACTCAATTACTACTTGTTGAATAGAAATCAGCTGAGCCTTAACAAAGTGTCAGTCATTCCTTTAGTATGGTCTGTATGTGTGAGAGCAGGGTCTGGAGATGACATGTCATGATCCAAAGGCAAGCCAGTGGGAAAACCAGAAAGGGCACTCAACAGCTCTGATAGTTATCTTAAGCAGTAACAGTCCAAACACAAGATGTAAGAATAGTCGGCCAGGATGAGGGGCACTGATTTTACTCTATCTGAGCCGGGACAATCCCTATAATTCCCTGGAGCCCAGCACAGTGTGCATTCAATATCAATAACTGTTTAGTGAATACAGAGCTGACCTTCTCATTCACTACCCCCGCCCCGCCACTGACACATACACACAAACAAACTTTGGCTTGACAGAGAAATAGCTCTGTCTACATTTTATTTTGGAGCCATTTTTTTCTCCTTAGAAAACTAATAGTCTAGTGATGTCCTAAGTGGCTGTTTGAATTCTTGGAGAAGCAGCCTGGGCTGCCATCGTCACAGCACTCACCTCTCCCTTAGTGCTCGGGGAGAAAATGAAAGATTCACTCAGGACCCTAGGCAACCTCAGGATGTTAAAACCCAAGGCAGCAGCAATATTAATATCTGGGGGAAAAAGGCCCAAGTCACAGCAGGATTTGAGAGCCAAAGAGAACCATCTAGTTGTAGAGGGCACCATTCAAATGACTGACCGTCCATCTCCTGAATAAGAGAAAGACATGGATGAACCCCAAACCCAAAGAGTCATATTTCATCAATCGTAAGCTTGCTTATCAGAGGGGTCTTAACTTAATCACGGCACCGAAATTTGCCAAACTGATAGAGGACTAATTAAATCCAGTGGGAATCACCTGTTATTATACACTATCTAGAAAACACTGAAACTTAGGAAACAATATTTACAATGTTTACAACATTAATTACATACAGAAACATATGACTATATTCATGTGTAGATCATTAGACACAGTCCAAATTCATTACTGAGTTACTATTTTTGTTTGTTTGTTTGTTTTGTTTTTTTTGCGGTACGCGGGCCTCTCAGTGTTGTGGCCTCTCCCGTTGCAGAGCACAGGCTCCGGACGTGCAGGCTCAGCAGCCACGGCTCACGGGCCTAGCCGCTCCGTGGCAGGTGGGATCTTCCTGGACCGGGGCACGAACCCGTGTCCCCTGCATCAGCAGGCAGACTCTCAACCACTGCACCACCAGGGAAGCCTTATTGAGTTACTTTTAAAAAAAGATGCACTATAACTGCTAAAAGTAAGACTTGATTCTCTCTAGCTTCCAATTAATTCAAAGCATTTCAACGGAAACTCACTGAAGTTTCAGTAACACATGTAAATTATGGGATATAATTATCTAACTTTATTATATACTGAGCTCATATTCCTCGACATCCTTTAAAAGCACAAATATTTTCAAAAAGGAAATAATGTACATCCAAATCTCCATCCATGATTCTCATTTAGATTTCTGAGAGCTAAAATCAAGGGATAAATGAGTTTCAGAAGGCTGGTAGGCATCTGCTATATCTTCTTTGTGTAAACTGTACAAGAGAGATGATTCCATATCCTTCCCTGAGACCATTCAGGGTTTAATGAACTTCACTGTCATTACCTCCTCTTTCACCTCCTCCATCCCTTTGCAGGTTAGAGCCATGTCTGAATCTTTTCCCGGGGAAGAACAGCTTCTCACCATCTCAGCTTCTCACAAATGACTGTGGATATGTATGCACTACCTGCCTCTAGAAAAATCGCTTTGTTTCTGGAAGGAAATATCATTTTACGTGTATAATAAGTAGAATGTGTCTTTTTAACAGACATGACAATAGGCTGCTACTCCACCTACACACACACACACACACACACACACACACACATACACACACATACACACACAAACATACACACACTATTGAGGTATCATGGATGTACAAGGATTTGCACATATTTAAGATTCCTCCAATTATATTTTCTAATTAACAGTTCTTTTTTTCTGAGTTCTTCTGTTAGTGAAAGTACATCTTTAACTACATTCTACTAGAAATATAAAGCTATGGTTTTTCATAGCTAAGGTTTAGACTCTATGCCACACCCTACTTTGAAGAATAACTTCTAAAATTTTACTTAGTGTGACATCTAGTGCCCAGACAAGGAAGTAATTATACGGAGCCACTGCTGCCTTTTGACTGAGAGCGATTCATTCTCAGAGATACTGATTTTGTTCTACCAATAACAGAGAAAAACAACCAATATGAATAGTACTACAGGGTAGAGTTCATGGATTCATTTCTTCACATGTCGTCATGAACTCTAAGTATCCCCAAGAAATGAACCCATCCAAATTCTATCGTTCTAAAGACGGAATATCCTCTACTCTTTGACTTACTGCAGTAAAAAGGTGAGTACTGCAAAGAAAGTAAGATAATACATGCCGTGATACTGTATCATTTAAAAACAAATGTTAAATGATTGGCTGGTGTTTAATTTATCATCCATACTCTAGTGGAAAACACCCTAAACTTAGGAGTCAGGAGTCTTGTGGAGGAATTTTGGTTCCATCAGTTATTAGCCATGTGGTCTTGGTGACCTTTCTGAGTCTCTGCTGCTGTGTCTTCTCTGAAAGGAGGTTTATAACATCTACCTCCCAGGGTTTTATAAGGTCACTGAGAAGAAATATGTGAAACCTTTGGTACTGGTCAACATTATTGAGCACTTACTATGTCCCAGGCACTGGACTAAATATTTTCAGTGTAGTAAATTATCTTATTTAATCTTTTCATTATGAAGTAAGAGATACTATTATGCCCATTTCACCATTGATAAAACTGAGACCTGGTGATGTGAAATTACTTGCTGAAGGTCCCCAAACCAATAAGTGGCAGAGGCAGGATTTGAACCCCATATTTCTGACTCTAAAACTCACTTGCTCAATCACTATGTTATGTTAAGAAAGTCTTACATGCCATTTGTAGTTGATTAAATGTCATTTTAGTCCCATTTCTATAACTCCTTGGAGATCAGATACTTAATCAGGAGCTTCTTCATCTTTAAAATATTGGTTTATGTTAAAATTAGCTTGAGTTACCTTACCTTGACCAAACAGCCAGGTGAAGGTCACCCCTGCAGTGAAACCTTCCTCTAACCCTGGCCCTCCCAGCTGTGCCTTGGGTTGGCACAGCTTAATGTTTTTAGGATAATCCCTGTGCTGTGCAGGCACGGATCCCAAGACACTGTGTGGTGCTGTCTTCTACCTCCAGTTTAATTTTTTCTCAAAAATTATTTACCAACCTCGCTTCTTGTTGAGAAGATCAAAACCCCATTGAAGGGAGGTCTCCCCTCTCTCTGGAGGATGAAAATAATCTGTTGTTGGTGGGAGGGTCTCTCTGACCAAGTGGTAACTTAGGGGAGCAAGAGTAGTTCTACACAGCACCCTGGATGACTGGGTAGCCTTATGGGTACTTTCTGCTGGTCCCTTATGATAAAGGACCCCCCAGGAGGGCAGCAGCTAACTTGTTCAGAGGGTTCTCCCCTTTTAGGTTGCTTTAATCTTTAATATACCGTTTCCTTCTTTTTCATTTCTTTCTTTTTCTTTTTAAAAGGTGGATATATAGAAAAGAAACTTTAAAAAAATCCCATAATCTCATTTCTCTATATGGTTGATTTCTAAAAATAAACATTTATTAGGTTAATCTATATCAAGGTACTGTGAGAGTTCATTATAACATTTTTGCAACTCTTCTGTAGGTCTGAATATTTTTCAAAACAAAACTTTTAATTAAAGTGATAAAAAATGTAAAATTAAATAAATAAGTAAAAATAAACATTTATAATGTTAGCAAAATCAGAGTATAGAAACATAGACAACAGAAGGTGGGCCAGCCTCTTTCTCCCTAAACAGCGCCTATTGACCTAACAGTCAATACAGTCTATGAGCTTACAGGGGCCTATGGAATGATTTAAGACCTGAAAAGAAGTATTGGTTCTAAAAGACAAAAAAGAAAATTTGTAAATTAGAAATTAAATAATATTTACTTAAATGTATTCAAAAATGTAATACTTGGTCAACTGGTCAACTATAGTTCAAGTAAATTCAACTCTTCCACAGTTATATACAAATTACATATTTAATGAGGGATGTGGGTGCATTTTATTATATTTGTTGTGATATGAGGGGGACTTCCAAAAGGAGAGGGCTCTTAAAAGACTTAAAGGGGCCCTGCCTTCCTTCCAGTCCCACCCCCTACACCCCATTTCCTTCTAAGGATAACAAGTCTGATTTGTTTCTTGTTGATTCCTTTCAGGGAAAAGTTCTGAAAAGCACATCCCTACATATAAGTGTCTTGGACCTGGCTTCACCATATACAGTGGAGGTCTCAGCATGTGTAGGTGGTGGTGGAGGCTGTGTGTGCTGCCTGGGAGCCCAGTGCTCCTTCACCCCTGCTGACAGCTAGCTCTCAGCTAAACGCCTCCCTTTGAAATGCCCTTCACCAAAGGGAATTGGCTCCTTCAAGACTGTACTGTAATGACTGGTCAGTGGGGAAGTTGGTGATACAAAAGCCTGGTCCTGTGCCTTATGCCCTGGGACAGCTCTGAAGAGTCATCCCAACCCCCAAGCTCCCTGTGGGATGGGCTGTGGCCTCTGACGCAACTGCATTGCAGCCCAGTTCTTGCAAGGCTTGCTCCTGAGGGTCCTTCCTAATAAAACTCCAGGACACTCATCCCTGCCTCAGTTTCTCCCCGGGCATCCGACCTAGGACACTGATCTACCTCATTCTTTTTAATGGTTGCATAGAATCAGAATTCCACTGAATGGCTCTGTCATGTTTCACATTCTCTGTGGATGGATACTTGGGTTGTTTCCAGTTTCTCATATATGCCTGGTGAACTCCCTCAGCTCTTTCAGGTCTCTGCTCAAATACCATTTCATTAAGATCTACCCCACACCACCTTTTTTAAAAGCTTAACCTGTACTCCTGGCACTACCTTATATTTTTCATAGACTTAACACTTTATAACCCTCTCTATAATCTTCCTACTCATTATGTGTATTGTTTAATTTTTAAAAATTTTAATTTTTTTGGAGTATAGTTGATTTACAATGTTGTGTTAGTTTCAGGTGTACAGCAAAGTGATTCAGTTATAAATATGCATATAATCATTCTTTTTTAGATTCTTTTCTCATATAGGTTATCCCAGAATATTGAATAGAGTTCCCTGTGCTATACAGTAGGTCCTTGTTGGTTATCTATCTTATATATAGTAGCGTGTGTACGTTCATTCCAAGCTCCTGATTTATCCCTCCCCCCAACATTTCCCCTTTGGTAACCATAACTTTGTTTTTGATATCTGTAAGCCTGTTTCTGTTTTTGCAAACAAGTTCATTTGTTTCAGCCTTTTTAAAAATTAGATTCCACATATGAGTGCTATCATAAGATATTTGTCTTTGTCTGACTTACTTCACTTAGTACGATAATCTCTAGGTCCATCCATGTTGCTGCAAATGACATTATTCCATTCTCTTTCATGGCTGAGTAATATTCCATTATATAAATATATACCACATCTTCTTTATCTATTCCTCTGTCAATAGACACTTAGGTTCCTTCCATGTCTTGGCTATTGTAAATAGTGCTGCAATGAACATTGGGGTGCATGTATCCTTTCGAATTATGGTTTTTTTCTGGGTATATAACCAGGAGTGGGATTGCTGGATGTATATTGTTTATTGTCTGCATCCTTCCACAAGTCTGTAAACTCTACTACAAGGTCTTCATCTTGTTTACTCACTGCTTTACCTCAAGTGCCTAGAATAGGGCCTGGTAAGATATGTCTTTGCTGAGTGAATTCCATATTGAACATATACATTAATGAACGTTTGCAAAGAATCAACAGTGGCACTTCTAGACAGAGGACACATGCATCTAAAATTTTATAGATAGTGTTAATTGTTCTTCTGAAGGTTGTGCCAATTTCTACTCTTCTTTGGGTGAATTTTTGAGAAATAGAACCATTTAAAAATATTGGCTGTAAAACCGATAGCTAGTGGGAAGCAGCTGCATAGCACAGGGAGATCAGCTCTGTGCTTTGTGACCACCTAGAGAGGTGGGATAGGGAGGGTGGGAGGGAGGGAGACACAAGAAGGAGGAGATATGGGGATATATGTATATGTATAGCTGATTCACTTTGTTAATACAGCAGAAACTAACACACCATTGTAAAGCAATTATACTCCAATAAAGATGTTAAAATAAATAAAAATAAAAATATTGGCTGCATTTCAGACTCTACTATCAATGAATTCAAGATATTATAGTTGTGAGAAGTAGTTATTTAGAAAAACACATAGATGGTGTTGCTGTGCTCAACTAAAGCCAACTTCAGGGCAGCAGAACCTGCAGCCAATCAACCTTCCTTTTGGAAAAGTCTTCTCTCTCCGTAATGATGGTTGATGCCCACTCTGTAATCAGATACTCACTTCTCTTCAGGTTCAAAATTGACAAGAAGAGTTTCTCAACTCATAGTGTTTGCCTTGCCATCACATAGGAATTCATTAACTTATTCATAGATTGTAAAGGATTGTGAACAAACTCCAAGCATTAATCCTATTATCTTTTGTATCAATGATCCTTGAGAATTTTCACATCATCGGCAATGCCACCTTCAAAAATAAACCCATGTGATATTGATACTGAAATACCTAGTTAAGAGTTCTTACTGTAGTATCATTCTGACAAGTTTGCCGTTCTCTGTGATAAAAAGACATTGTCATTATTTCTGACAGTGCTGGTAGAAGACTTTCATTAAAATGTGCTGAAGGAAAAAATTGTGTAACTCAGGAGAGGATGGGGAAGGAGAACAATGGTAACTCTGAAAAGGTAAATATGCAGATCAGATCTCCCTCCCCCCCCTCAGGTGCTCTTATACAAGGTGTTGAGCTCATAAAACTGTCAAAACTAGAATTTTAAATAAACATGTAGGTCATTTGTAGTATCTGGAAATAAGTTGATCTATTCTACTGTAGAATTTTTACCTTGGTATATTTGTATATATCTCAGCATTGTTGACTTTCATTTTGATTACTGGTCCATCACTTAACTTAGCAATATATTCTATGATTAAGTCAGGTCTCTAAGGTGCTTGTGGGAAATCACATCTGGTTCTCACAACAGTACTTTGAAATTATCATCAAAATTGCTTTTTCTTTTTTTTTTTACATTTTCCTTTCCCACTCAGGTTTCTTCCTGGATCTTAAACAACAACCGTTTTCATTGTATCTTACGAACTTGTCCAAAGGCATGAATGGCAGCTGATCAAGTCTTCTTAGAATGTGATAATAGCATGGCTGTCAACGAAACTAATGCAGGAGATATGGCTTCTCCAAAAACAATTGTTGGCTGAGAAATGTTGGATTTTATATAAGCATTGGAAAGGTTGCTTTTTCTCATTTTCCCTTAACCTTGGGGGTCAAAGTAGTGAGGCAAAAGATAAAATATAAAAATACAGTGTAGCAAAAAGTCAATCAATTTTCTATATTTTTCTACTTAGCACAGTGGTTACAAATATCTTTCTCCTGCTATATACAGCCACAAACTATGGAATCATCATATTCTGGAAGTTGGAGGGAATCTTAGAATTTCTCAAGTTCTTCCACCCATACTTTCCCAAGTAAGGAGCTGAGTCTGGAGAGGTTCAGTGCATAGTGTAGCTAGGTAGTGACAATCCTTTGTGATCACAAGTTAGTAGCAGTTGGGACCGGGTCTCAGGTCTTATGACTTCTGATACAGTGTTCTTTCCAGGACAGAATCATCTTCTAAATCTTTCCATTCTCCAGTTACTCTCCTGCCAACTCTAAACAGTTCTAATGATTGTGACTGCAGTTTTTCAACAACTGTAAGAAGTATTGGTTTCTGTTTCTAGTGCTCAATTGACAGCTCTGAGTTTTGTTATAGATGCTGTCTTGCATAGAATTCCATCTGCAACTGGAATTACCCCGGGGGTAACATGAGGTTTCTGAGTGGGAATTAATTGCAATAGAATATATGGTTATTTTCTTTCTTTACTTTCCACAGGCAATTTATAAACCTTCAAGAGCTTGTCTGCTGCTGTGAGTGCTCTGTTTTCCAATAAGTTTTTTCACCCTGTGATAATAAACTGTTAATGCTGCAAAGCCCTGGATGGATATTATTTGCCTGTACATAATGGAAGGTCTGCCTTGCTTGCCTCTCTCAATCCAAAGATAGTAGCTCAAGATAGACCACAACCCAGGACGGTGCCCATAACTTTTTCAAGCTTCTGTAAACAGGTGGTTGAACCCTATTCTAACCGTCTATTTCAGGCTGTGAGCCTGGCTGTGACACTTCTCCATTTGTGGCACACTTGTGATCCCTGTTATGTTTTGGGAGTCAAATTCCCAATCACCACCACTGCCTGTTTCCAGCCTTGGAACCTAAGCCTCCCCTTATGCTTCAAGTCTTAGTTCTCTATCAGGTCCACCAAAATACTTATCTCGTTTTCAAGTATATACTGCTATTAGTTTAGCTACTATTACTTTGTAAAGTTAAAGCCCATCCTGACCAAAAATCTCCAAAATGTACCTGGAGAACAACTTAGGGATGGCATTCAGCTATCTTGTTATTGCATTTATTGGGGTTGTGATGACCAGCGGTGATGAACATATTTAGTCTCTACATCTCTAAATATAGCTCCAATTTTTCCAAAGGGATTCTTAGAATGAGTATCAATATTTCAAACTTTCTTTGCTCTCCCTCATGTGCCCTTTGGTCATTGTGGGTGCAAATAAGAGAAAAATGCCAAGATTAAAATGCTTTTCAAACTTCCAACATATATCAGGGAGATAGTGTTTTGGGAAGGATCCCTGGTGTTCTCCTTACTTACTGCAAGTAATAATAAATCCTTCCTTCTCCTGAAAAAAAAATTCCAACATGTAGCCAGAGCCCTTAAAAAATACTAAGTTTCTGGCATTGGTGGTATAACTGATGAGGTTTTCAAACGGAAAAGGGAGGTCTGTTAGGGAGAATTGAAAGATCACCCTAAGATTCTCAACCCTGGCATATACAACATGCAATCCCCCACTTTTTTTTTTTTTTTTTTTTTTTTTTTGCGGTACGCGGGCCTCTCACTGTTGTGGCCTCTCCTGTTGCGGAGCACAGGCTCCAGACGCGCAGGCTCAGCGACCATGGCTCACGAGCCCAGCCGCTCCGCGGCATATGGGATCCTCCCGGACCGGGGCACAAACCTGTGTCCCCTGCATCGGCAGGCAGACTCTCAACCACTGCGCCACCAGGGAAGCCCAATCCCCCCACTTCGAGTGTGGACAGGATTGTGAATATGATGGGATTCATTCCCATGATTAGGTTACATTATATAGTAAAGGTGAAGGGACTTTTCAGAAGTAATTAAGGTCATTAATCAGTTGAATTTGAGTTAATCAAAAGAGAGATCCTGGATGAGCCTGAACTAATCAGGTGGGCTTTAAAAGGGATTTGGGCCCTTCCTAAAGGGAGAGATTTGAAGCATGGGAGAAATTATTCTGCTGGCTTTGAAAAAGGATCGGAGGGCAGCCTCTAGGAGTTGAGCGACCCTGGCCAATAACCAGCAAGAAAACAGGGGTGTCAGCCCTACAACCGCAAGGAACTAATTTTGCCAACAAATTGAATAACCTTGAAACTGACCCTGAATGTCAGATGACAATGCAGCTAGCTGACACCTTGATTTCAGCCTGGCAAGTCACTAAGCAGAGAACCCAGTTATCTTGGACCTGAATTCCTGATCCATAGAAACTGTGAGATAATCACTGTATGTTGTTTTAAGCCTCCACATGTGTGGTAACTCGTTACATAGCAATAGAAGTGAATACAAGAGGGTCTACTTGAACTTCATTCTGATATTTGATGGGGCAATGTGTGACTGTCAGATCATCTCAGAGGAGCCCTGTCTCCACCAACCATAAGAGGGAAATGGCAGTAGTGATGGCACAATGATCCTGCTGGTCCACAGGCAGTTATCTCCCCAGGTTCTTCTGGATCAGTTACTGCACAGAGCCAGGTGAGAAGCACCACAAGTTTTAAGTGGTTGCAACATTAACAAGACGCAACATTTATTCGGGGTGCCTTAGGGAAACCTCAAGAGTAACCCCAAACCCAAGCACAGGCTAAAGATTAAGACACTGACTTGAGGTCAAATTAAAAGATGAGTGCCTACCAGTATGGGCTGGGACCTGCCATCGGAGTCACAGCCTGATTTTTAAGCAGTAAAGCCAGCATCATCTACTGGTTATACCTGAATCAGGTAACAAAATCTAGAGGTCTTGGAGCACAGTCCACCAGAAGAAGGCTGCACTAGGCTGTATATGTGCAAAGGTCAGATTACAACAGGACACTGAAAAAGATAATGCACAGTAAATTCAACAGGTAAGCCGCCAGTTGATGGATGGAAAACTTTATAAAGGTCCAGCAAAGCCCAAAGTCAAATGGTGAGGTGTAGTCGCTGACTGATAAGAAACAATAGCAAAGAGTCAGACCTACGAGGAGCAAAGCAGTCACAGGTGAGTGCACCTGTAAGTGTACCAAAAACACCTGCACATGACACCCACAGGGCGGCTGATAGCTGTCTTTACCGTGGAAGGAGCTTATATTTAAATTTTTAACGAGAAAGTAAATCCTTTGTCTATAATAGAACCTTCTGAAGCACCAAGTTCATTATAAGCCAGGGCAGTTCTGGACACCATTATAACTGGAAGCACCCAAAACACTGTACTGTTTTATGACATAAACCATGAGGAGAGCCGTATAATTTGGTGACCATATAATTTACTGTTCCATGACTTATCACAACTTCAGAAACTTTTAGACTGCACATTTTTAATTTTGGTTCAGAAAGCTGGCAATCCTGAGTGTTGCCAGAGGCAAGATGCATTTGAGAGCCACTAAATCTCAAACATTTTCCCTAGGAAGTAGGATGCCTTCAGGTTCCTGTCCTCACTCTTATGAAAAGACTCTGTCCTGTTCAAAAAACAAAACAGGCTCTTCTACTTTAATCTGATTAATTTTTCCATCTGCATATGTAATATTCATGGCATACCTGGCCTTTCAATTAGCAATAGAAAAAAATTTGCTTTCCAGGCTCTCATGCAGAGGGCAACGTTTATTTGACCACCATCTACTTCTTGCCAGAGCTCTCCTGATACTTGACAGACATGGAATTAGGAGAATGCAATCTATCCATTCTTCCAGGGAGTCTAAGTTCTATCAGATTAGGTATCTGGCCCTTCAACTGTTTGTGACCATGGTCCATTAGAGTGGGGTCAAAGACCTCAGCCCTGCTGGTTTTAGGAGTAACAGTGAATTGGACCAATTCATGGCCCATCACAAGATCCTCATGCCACAGAGATACCTTGAGAACACCTGAGTTAGATGATCTGCAAGCTGTGTTACCTGTGACTTCCCCTGTCCTGCTCTTCACTCTCTACCCTCAAGATGAAATGCTACGGCTACATTATCATAGACACGTTTAGGTTGTACCTTCAGTTTTCATGAAGAGTGGATATAAGAAATGGTCACATGAAGAATATTCTGACAAACCTTCACTGATGAAGACATTGTCTATTATATTTTCTCTTTGTATATGAGCCAATATGGGACATTTCTTCAAAAGTTTAATACAAGGAAAATAAATTTATCTAAATAAACTAAGTCTTGTTTTATCACTCAGTGAGATAGATAATCTACTGGTAGCCAAGAATCTCAGAGTTAAGGTCAATGTTCAATTATATTATCCTTGATATATATCTCCTCCCTACCTGCATATTTCTTTTTGTATTTGTATTTTAATACCCTGTGATGAATGCCTTTTATTGAGATACCTCAAATCCTTTTAGGGAGTAGGCTATTTATATAGTTTAAAATGTTCATGCGGGATGATAAACACAAAGCATTAAGGATATATTATAAAAGCCTAAATCTTATATTCTAAGATGCAATATAATATAATGGTTAAAAGCCAATTCAGCCACTCCTGACTTTGGATAATGTTTAACCTCTCTGTGATTCAGCTTCCTTACCTCTAAAATGGAGAAAATAAGAGTGCCTCCTCATAGGGTTATTTTGAAGAATAAATATATTAATATACAGGAAGTACTTAGAACAGCAAACACGAAAAACAATTTGCTCTTATTATGTCATGAGCTAATGTTAAACTCTATCAGTACATGGTATGATCAAAATGTCATATCCTATTTGGCTCCTGAACTTTATCCATTCAAACGCAATGTGTAATGCTTACCTACTGTGGCAGATGCTGATGAGAGCAGAGATTTGCCCCAGGAGCCCCAGCCTGCCCAGCCCCCTCCACGTGGAGAGGAATCCACGGCCTGCAAAAAACCAGATTACCCACAAGGTCAGCAATTTCATTCATCCCTGAATGGAAAAACACCCATTCATTTGAAACAAAGAGAAGATTTAAAAAAAATCACCAACAACCATATCTCATTGGCTTATAGTTTATAAGGGCCATAAAATATACCAGTCTACATTGCAATGTGTACTTTGGAACCAAATTGGTTTGTAGTGGTGTCGGCTTCTGAGGGCTTAGCTTGAGGTGAGAAGGGAATTTGATGTCAACTAAGACCCAAATCTCCCATTATCTGGAAGACAGGGATAGGGCTGTGGAGGAGAGGGAGAGATTTAGTATTTTAGGGTACACAGTGATTTGTTAAAACTCCAAAACAACCTTGACTCATGCAATTTTTACAGAACTAAAATAATGTGCTCTTCAAGGTAGGGTTAACTTTCAAAAATCTGGGGTGGTAGGAGGGAGCTTTGGCATGGATGGTAGTAGGCAAAGTGTCTAGAAAAGCATCAAGAAGCTTGGAGATGGCGAATAGCAACAGGAAGCCTTTTGAGGTAGGCAACTTTCAAGGTGTCCACTCCACTCACAACGACCCCCTGTAACTATATCTCTCACTGTCCCTGGGCTCACTTGATTCAAATTCTTTTTCCTAGGTATTTTGATTGGGACTGAGAGATTCTGGTTCAGCTTGAATAGAAGATAAAAACTCAGACAATGTGGGGTGACCATATTCTACCCACCATGCAGACTAAGAATTAAGAGAAAGCATAGTGAGCAGAATCCTCTCTGAGATACGCTCAGAGAAACTGTTTGGATTCCAGAAAGCTTCTCAGCCTCTGCTTCCTGTCCCTCTTCAAGGCCCTACCGCATTCCTACTTTTGGGTTTTATGAGATTCCAGCACAGTGTTTCTCTCTCCTTTAATGTTTTGTTCACTGTTATGTCCACAGAGCATAGAATTCATGGCGTATAATGAGTGCTTAATAAATTTAGTTGTTAAATAAATGACTGAAATTCATCCATTTTCTTAGGTGTGCTTAGTTTCTGTTACTTGCAACCAATGCATCCTGACTCGGTGGAACCACAGCTTTCCCTTAATATCCAGGAATGCATTATAGAAAATGAGGCAAGAACACATTAGGAGATGAAGAATAACAGCTCTTTCACTCCAAGAAAAGAACGGAAGAAGTTAAGAAGGAAATGAAAAATTCCTACAGAGTTTCTAGATTCTATAACTTTTGACTCAAGGCTGGTCCATCATCATCCCCAACTTCCTTCTGCGTGCAGTCTTCCACTCTTATCTTCCACTCTTGCAGATAAGGGTGGCCATGTGAAACAGTTTTGACAAGTGAGATATAAATGGGAAAGGTTTTGCTTTCATGATAAAATACACAGTTTTGTCTGGTGCCGACTCTCCCCTCTCCTTTTTTCCTACCCTGAATGTGGACCTGATGCTTGAAACTGAAGCAGCCATTTTTGCTGCCATGAGGGAAAGGCCAGGGAATCACAGAGTCACTGGTCCTGGTACTGCTAAGCTACTAAACAAATGTGAGTTGTTGCATATCTCCATTCTTTCTGTTAAGTGAGAAAAAATTAATTGCTATTTTGTAAGCTAATATATGTTGGGTTTTAGTTACTTGCACCCAAATGCATTCCTAAGCGATTCACCGCGTAAATATCAAACATCATCCATGAGCATAGACTACTGGTCAAGAGTAAAGGTTATGGAATTAAATTGCTTGGGTTTGACTCCAGGCTCTGCCACTTGGACATGTTAGTTACTCAAGTCTTCTAGCTATCACTGACTCATTACAAAAATGCAACCATAAGTATAAGAACCAATAACCTCACAGGGTTATTGTGAAAGTTAAAAGAAATAATTCGCTTAAAGCTGTAAGCATAGTGCCTAGCACATAATAAATACTCCAGAAATGTTAACTAGTAATAATAATAATAATAAGTAACTACATTTTTAACACTAAGAAGCAAAAAGTTTTGAAAGTTGGCTGACATTATTTTTCTGTTTGGAAACAATGAGAAGCTTGTTAACATGAATGGAAATACTCAAGATTCATGACAGTCTGCTTTCATTTTTGGTGTCTACATTGATTTACTTCACTTCAGCAATGAAGCCAGTGGCCATTTTATACCATCATGAAGACATATGTAAGTTGGTGATTAATATAGTTCTTTCATGGGACCAATCTCTACCTATGTGATTAGGGAGAGTTAATACACTTAGGGGTGACAGCTTCTGACTCACATTTACAATACGTAATATGCCGTGACAGCTGGTAATTTGACTAGCAAATGGAAATTAATGTTAAATGAGTCTAGAACTTTTTGCAGTGTGACTACTTCAATTGCTTTATTAATAAAGCTCCTTTGACATTGAGCTGTGACTTCCTGATCAGCTAAAAAGAATATTTGTTATCAATGGCAAATACTCAAATAACTAAATGTGCACATTTAATATAAAACCACAAAAACTAAATGTTTGACATGAATTATAAATATATCTCATCTTGAGTATTGTCTCCACTTTAAATAGCTTTAATGTCACATGCTTATGAGACTACAAATTAGGCAGCATGGATCTATTCAGATCTCCCATTTTCATATATGGATATTTTAAAGCTTTTTTCTCACCCTCACCCATGTAACCCCCACCTCCTTTACCAGAGAACTTCACATCCTAATTTACAGAGAAAACAGAAGCCATCAGATAAGAACTCTCTCAACTTCCTGTCCCTTCCTCATAAACTCACAGAAGAGTGACCGCATATTGTAACAGCAAATCAGACTTGGTTTGATCAAGAGGGATCTCCAAAACTCAACTGGAGATCATTTAAACATCTATAACTGTTGTGTGGTCCTAAGAACATGAAAGAGTGCAAGATTCTATCAAGTTCGAAGTTCTTTAAATATAAAAGACATTTATTTATTTTTAGGCTATCAAGTTCAAAGGTATCATTAGATAGAAAAATATGCACAAATCTTAGAATTCCATCAAATTCAAAGGCCTTTAACATTTAGATAGAAGATATATGTACCTCTCTTAAAGGATAAAGACCAACCTGGTTGTCCTATTTCCTTGGGTAGATCAAGAATCAGATATTGTGTATAACTTTGGTCTTGGGATGTGGACAGTAGGAGTTATGAGACCAAAGCCTTTTTAAGTTTTGTAACTTGTGACACAGCTGTTCTAAAAAGGGCCCAGTGTGACATTTGGGAGGATGTAAATTACTCTGGAGGCCTGCAGCTCTGTCGAAATATTTGCTTGAAAATGGCCTCAGTTATTCCCAGGTAATCTTCTTCCTTGGTGAGTATGCATCACTCAACTCTAGGAAGATTTAACATCAAATATGGAAAGGTTTAAAGCGTGAAATATGCTATTAATCATTTTGTGCATATTTGGTCTTTTCTATACTACTGATGTTTAAGGAATTTGACTGATTAGAGTGACAATTTTTTGAAAATCAATTTAAAATGAATAATTGAATTATTAGACTTCTGATTTTTAAGTTGAAATCTTCCTAAGTTTATGCATAATGTTATGCCACCTAAGGGGTTGTTTAGTCTACTCTATAAATTTAAGATTTACAACAATTTTTAAGTACTCAGCAAGATTTTGTTTAAGTAGATAAATGAGGTACTTAAAATGTATATTAAGTTTATAGATGTAGTTTAAAAATATTTGACAGTGTTTAAGTTGGCAAAAAGGACCAAGCATTAATCAAAAGCCCCTTGAAAGTGACTGTTCAATTATGTTAGGCTTCTAAATACAGTAAGATTTGTGAGATGAATGTAAATACTAGGGAGAATTGACATTGTGAATCTGTAACCTTAATATATTGAACACTAATTGTTTAAACCAAATTAAAAGTCTGAGTAGCTTTTTCTTATGGACAAAACACAGACTAGCCTACACCAAAAACCTATCTCAATACAAATCTAACTTTACTGCATCCCCAGTCACAATTACTTCCTCCCCTTCTATCATAACGGAAATGATATCTTCGTCTTAGTTGTAATTATCACCTCCATCTGAACTCCTCTGGGCCTGGGAAGGTTGGTTCTCCCTTTTTTCCTGGTTTTTCAACCTTTCTCTCTGGCTGCTTCCCACATTTAATGATGTGCACGATTCCTCCATCTTAAAACCAGCAAATGAAAATCACGATGACAAAATGTTTCTTTCGAACTTCTCTGGCTTCTGCTCCATGTCCTTCTTTCTTCTTCAACTCTTAAAAAAGATGCCTGCCTTCTGTATCCACCCCCTCCACTCCTCTACCCACCATGGTGACTCTCCCATGGTCACTATTTCATGAAACCATTCTCACCAAGATCACAATGGCTTCCTCATTGTCAAAGCCATGGACTCATTTTAGTCATTTTATTTCTTGACCTCTCAGTAGCATCAGAAGCTTAAGCACTTTTCAATTCTTAAAAGACTCTTCTCATGGCTTTCATGACCTATCTTTTGACTCTTGCTTTTTTTGTCCATCCCTTATTATGATGATTTCAGTTTACTTTAGAAAGTTTCCACATGCATATTGTGATATTATGGAAGCTCCTTAGATTAAGATACAACCCAACTGCATTCCAATAAAATACACACAGTCCAGGTGGTCAGCTGGCATCCTAATCAGGAAAGCCATACCTCAAAGGCAGCTATAATGAACACTTCTATTATTTGCATCTGTATTAACGTATGATGCTTTGCTAATTAGCATACTGAATTACAGAAATGGGCTTTAACTGGTAAACATGGTGGACTGTTGACTAGCATTTTAAATATCTGAAAGGGGTTCTCGATGGTGAAATTAAAGGTATTAAACACTTGTAGATGGTTAAATATATTTTAGAGCCTCTTCCTACCTTTACATGAATAGGGTGCAAGAAAGGGTTTTTCCCTGTACTAAATGATCTTCTATCCATCTCTGAACTCTGGAGAATTCTGGTTTCTGATGCCAGGTATAAGGGAAGAAACCCCTGCCCCTAGAATTCTAGACATTTGTGTTGAATGCACCTTTCACGCAGGGTAGTGGTCAAAGCACCTGAAAGTCCAAAACAATGGCACATTCTCAAGCCTACATGAGTTCTCACAAGCTATCTTCAACTTTCTTGTCAATTAATGTTTAATTTTAAAACGTCAGTGTAGTATAATGTGATTTGAGATTTGATTTCATTTATAGAATGAACTTTGCTGGCAATCACAACTTATCAAAGAGCGGTCCATGACCAAAGTGGCTTAGAGACAGGAGACTTCAGGGCCAGGTCCTTGGCCTCTGTTCTTTATTTATATATAACACCTGGGCAATCTTACCCACTCCCATTACTTAAATAACATCCAGTTGCTGCTGGCCTCCAAATCTCTCTCTATCCCCTGGGCTCCAGACCACTATAACCAACTGCCCACAAAATATCTTCACTTGGATGTCTCATCTCATGTTCAATATGGAACTCACCATCTTCTCAATTGTACATGATTCCCGTATTAGTGGTTCCCAAACACGGGTCCACAGACTGACTGCAAGAGTATTATCTGGGGGAACTTATTAAAAATACAGAGTTTTGGCTTCTACTGTGATCTTTTGAATAAAAATCTCTCGGGCTTCCCTGGTGGCGCAGTGGTTGAGAGTCCGCCTGCCGATGCAGGGGACATGGGTTCGTGCCCCGGTCCGGGAGGATCCTGCATGTCGCGGAGCGGCTGCACCCATGGGCCGTGGCCGCTGAGCCTGTGTGGCCGGAGCCTGTGCTCCGCAACGGGAGAGGCCACAATGGTGAGAGGCCCGTGTACCGCAAAAACAAAAAACAAAACAAAACGAAAATCTCTCAGCAGGCTTCCCTGGTGGCACAGTGGTTAAGAATCCGCCTGCCAATGCAGGGGACACGGGTTCCTGCCCTGGTCCGGGAAGATCCCACATGCCGTGGAGCAACTAAGCCCGTGCACCACAGCTACTAAGCCTGCGCTCTAGAGCCCGTGCTCTGCAACAAGAGAAGCCACCGCAATGAGAAGCCCCACACACCACTATGAAGAGTAGCCCCCGCTCACCGCAACTAGAGAAAGCCCGTGCACAGCAACGAAGACACAACGCTGCCAAAAATAAATAAAGTAAATAAATTTTTAAAAAAGAATCTCTCAGGGTTTCTACCCTGAGAATCTGAATTTCTAACAAGCTTCCCAGGTAATTCTAATATACCACCAGATTTAGGACGCACTGCCCAATATAGCCATAAGGCAACAGCATCCACCTGGTTGCCCAAGTCAAAAATCAGGTGCCATGATGGAGAGAGGCTTAAAAGGAGAAAAACTCCAACAGAATTGGAGCAAACTCTACTCACTCATTTAAGAGGCAAAAATCTATCATCAGCATGTCTTGGCCTATGTTCTCTCATCTTTGTCTCTGTTGATAGCAATTTTATTGCCCTTAAACACCCTGCTTTTCCTTTTCCAGGGACAGAACTATTGAGTGGTAGTCTATGTTTTCCTTTGAGAGTACTTTTAGTTGTAACATTGCATTCTTTACCTTCTTCATAATTGGTCTTATGCACTGGTGTAGGACAGTAGGGATGAAATTTTTTTTACTCTGGGAAATATTTCTTGGTGCTAAGAATTTAGAGAAATTTTATCTAGATTAGATCTTTTAGGGGCTGATAGACTAGTACATAATAAGGTCCCACAAGATCTCTGGGAATAAATGTCGCTCCAGGCTAGCACTCAAGACAAACATCTCTGAATGGAAGCTTAGGACTTCACTGACTCCTTAAGATTGATTTGAGTGCTCTATCTAAGGCTACCTTGTGCCTGTCCTATCTAGTACTATAAGACATGCTATAGTTGCTTTTATGCAACACTGCCTTACCCATCTAGGTGGTAGGCGTCCTGAAGATAGTTGTACTACTCAGATTCTGGGGCATAACTCATGTATCCTGAGGCTGGTTGAGGCCTTAAAGGATCTAGTACAACCTTCAAAGTTCAAGGGAGGCTGGGGACCATCTCTTATGGATGTGGTAGAGTGGAGTCCTGAAGGAAGCCTTAACTCAATGGCTTCTGAGTCTGTACATCAGAATGGATGAGAAAGGGGCCCTAAAGACAGAAATAGCTTCTCTGAGTGCATCAACTGTGAACGGTGTGATCCTTCAAGGTAGAGGTGCCAGCTGAGTAGCTGGCAGAACCGCTGGCCCCAGGCTCCCTCCTTGTCACACCGCCCTACCTGCCAAGTTATGGCCCCCATGCTGGCTCAGGCAAAGGTGAAGCTAATAATGTGGATTTTAAGGGAACTCAGACCACTTATAGAAAAATATATACATTTAAACCCATTATCACAAAATCTAGTGTGTCCTAGATTATATAAGTTTACGTCTTCAAAGACTATTCTGCCAGGTTTTTTTTAAGCAGGCATTTTCCCTTAGAAACGTTTTTTAAAGGTGATGAGATTCTTTTAGGCTCAGATACACCTGGAATCAGATAGGTTTTGGAGCTTGACTACACCTATAGGACTTGACATCCCTCAGGGGATCTGTGTTCAAGATCCAAACAGCCAACTTGTAAAAGAACTTTTCATTGAAGATTTTTTGTAGAATTCATTATCTGCTGGATCAACAGAAAAATGGTTGTTTTCATCACTGCAAAAGGACTTCTTATCAGTGTCCAACAAACAGCAAATAAAACAGCAAACGAACAATGCTTGAAGACGAAGCACAAAACCGAATTCTTCTATATTAACCTAAGATACAAGGATAGGCTGCCACGAGAGATAGCAGAACCCCCTTTTCTGGTAATTATTTAAAGGAGACTATATTTGTACCTATTTAGAAGGGTTTAAATGGAACCTGGGTGAAAGAGATATATCCCTTCCCTTCAAGGCCCTTCCAGCCACCCATATCAGCTTTCTGCCTTCTTAGAACCAATATACTCACAAGAATTCCTCCTACACCCCATTTCTATCTGAGCTCCTGATGCAATGCCACACACACACATGCAGAGCCATGGCCCCAACTCTGTGGCTAATATTTGTATTTCCATCCAGGTACTTTTGTGATGCTTCATTATGAGGAAATGCTCACCTTTTCAAAGTCCTTGAAAGCTATCAGTGGTGCTGGGAGAGGAGGGGAGTACCTGTCTGCCAGTTGGCTCTCTCCCTGTAGCACTAAGGAGGTTTATAAAGTGCTTGCAAGAGCAGGATTCATTCGATTTGCTCAAAATTTAGGAAGATGGATGTGTAGGAGCATACTGAATTTTTTTGTGCTATCTTTATTGGCAATCTTGTTATAACTTTCAGAAGTCTGAAATTGGAATGTATAATCTAGCCTTCATGAGCTCACGTATTTTGAATCAGTGGAGCTTTTGTAGTTTCTTTAAGTCGTCTTCGGTCAAAATGGTGTGGCTAAGACATAGTGTCTTAATATGTATCAATAGTAGCCCTTACAATAACAATTGGGAACCAATGGTCCCCCAATAGAAAGACAGCATGGAGGGAACCCAGGTTCCAGAGTCAGGCATATAGGTAAATACAAGAATAGGGTATATCCTATTGGTTCTGTTTCTCTGAGAATTCAGGCTAATATACATCCTGGCATCATTATTTCTTAAAGCTCTCTCAGTGGTTGAAATGTTCAGCTAGGGTCGAGACCCTCTGGTCTAGGAGTTCCCACAGGGGGGTCCATGGATGGCTTTAAAGGGTCTGTGATATCATGGAACTTGTAAACAAAATTTTACACGTATGTTTACATATCTGATCCAAACTCCCATCTGGTCCTCAAATGCCTTCCATGACGTTCCTGCAGAATGATTGTTTGCTTTTGTTTAAACATCTCCAGTGATGGGAACCCCCCTCTTCCCTGAGGAAGCTCATATCATCTTAGAATAATTCTAAGAGTCGCTTTGAGGAAACTGTGGCTAAGAAGCTTGATTCTGAATAAAAGAATCACAAAACATTAGTTGGAAGGATACCTCGTGGTCTTCGTGTGCAAAGTCCTCATTTTACAGAGGAAAAACTGAAGCACAGAGAAATTAGGTGTCTTGCTCAAACTAACAAAGTTAACGATAGATGGAGGATGAAAACCAGGCCCCCCCGACCCCCTGCTTCATTCCCGTCCCTCACTGCTTGGAGCAGAGTCACCTCAAGGCGGTGATCTGTGTGGTACACTCCAGGAGAGCAGGGCTGGGCCTGGCAGAGGGAAGACTCTCATTTCCCCTATACCGTAGCATCCTTCTAGAAGGGAGGATTGGAGGACAGGGCCTCCCCACCCTTTCCAGTCCCCACAAGGATGGAGGGGAAAGTGTCAGGAAAACCCAGCTTGATGGTCATACTGATGTGGAACCAGGTACCACCTGGGAGACACTGGTCTGTCTTATCGCCCAGAGAGACAGGTGCAGGCACTGAAGGGAAGCATGAACGTGTTCTGCCTCTGGTCCCCTGGACGGTGGTATGTGATAATAAATGAGTGATCTGAATGTTTAAGATCTTCACAGTAGATTTGTAAATATGTATTAAAATTTGAGTGATGTTAAAGAAACATTGACTTGTTTAGGGTGGAATCAGGTTCATTAATAATTTGGACTCATTACGTTCAATATTACAATATCTTCCATATACTACTGAGTAGCTTAATCTTACTGGGTTGCTTAATATCTCTGAGCCTGGTTGCCTCATCTATAACTTGAGGTCAATAATATCCAGCTTAGAACCTCAAAGAACTGTTGTATAGAGTGAATTACATAACATATAGAGTAGCTAGCAGAGTGCCTGGCACACAGGATGTGCCCAATAATTGGTGATTGTTATTATTAATAATAAAACAATTATCAAAATGCAAATATTATAATGACCAATTACTCTCATATATGCCTTTTCTCACCACACAACACATCTTTGACGACAGAGGTAATGTCACAGTATATACTGAACTTCTAATCCCTACCCAAAGAGCCTGGCACAAATCTATGGCCATGGTAGTATCAGTAAGAACTTAGGTTGAACTGAGTCAAGTGAACCACTCCTACCGGATTACTCTGCTCTTTCAGGAGTATTTCGGATCCAAGTTCTGCCTCGAGGTTGACGGAGTCAATGCATTCAACAAGGGTATCCTCAGTCACTTCTCCATTGCGGGGGTGCTCCATGGGACAGGGGTCTTTGGGCTGCTCAGTGAGTCCAGTGTCAGCAGTCTCTGCACCCTGAACAGCCGCATTTTCATGTACATCTCCTCCGGGGTCAGCTGGCGTTGGCTCATTTGAAATCGTAGCTGAATCACAGTGCGCTTCTGCATCTTTGGGTAAGGTATCACTATTGGGCATGTTGGTGATTTCTGCTTTGTCTCCAGTGGCTAAGGTATCGTCACCATCATCAGACATTTTAATATCTGTCAACATGATTACAAACAAACATCTTATGCTTTAATCCGAATTGTTAAACGTTAATTCAAAGCCCTGAATAATTAAGTTAAATCTGGTGGGGGTAACCTTTCTTCTACCAAGAAGAAAGTTTATGTAACCTTGGGGTAGGCTGAATAATGGCCCCCCAGAATATCCATGTCATAATCCTTGGAAGCTGTGAATGTTACCTTATATGGCCAAAAGGACTTTGAAGATATGATTAAATTAAGAAGCTTGGATTATCTGGGTGAGCCCTAAATGAAATCACAAGTGTCCTTATCAGAGAGAGGCAGAGGGAGATTTGACTACAAAGAGGAAAAGGTGATGTGATGATAGAAGCAGAGACTGGAGTGATGCATTCTGAAGATGAAGGAAGGGGCCACAAGCCAAGGTACACTGGTGGCCACTAGAAGCTGAAAAAGTCAAGGAAACCATTCTCCCCTCAGAGACTCCAGAATTATAAGAGAATACATGTGTATTATTATAAACCACCATGTTGGTTGTACTTTGTTACAACAGCAATAAAAAACTAATACAAGCCAACCGTGCTCTCTTTAAACTTTCATGGATCTCTTACTTGGCATGAAGAAATAAATATGCATATGGGAACTAAGAGCATTATCTGTATCTGTGAAAGTACTTATTTAATATGACTTTATTAATTATATTTTTAGCCATAATGAGAATAAGCATGGAAAATACCTGAGAGCTTATAAAAAATATTTGACATTTGGCTTTGCAGTGTGGTCTGAAATTCAAATTGAGAGAGACATACATACACATAAGTGTGCCTTGTTGGGTACCAGCCCATGAAGGCCTGGGCTATATTTGGACAATAGTTTAGATGGAAAAACACAAGGATGAAACAGAAAAAAAAGAAGCCAATATTAAGCCAAATAAGGAATGTAGCCATTACAAAATAATCTACGAAGTAGAAAACTCTTTATGAAGCTTGCAAGTTATTGCTATCATATCGAACAGTGCAGTTCAACAGAACTTTCAGTGATGATGAAAATGTTCTGTATCTGCACTGGCCAATATGGTAGCTAACAGTCACCTGTGGCTATTGAGCACTTAAAACGTGGCTAGTGCAACTGAGGAACTAAGTTTTAATTTTAATTTTAGGGAATTCCCTGGTGGTCCAGTGGTTAGGACTTGGCGCTTTCAGGGCTGTGGGCCTGGGTTCGATCCCTGGTTGGGGAACTAAGATCCCACAAGCTATGCGGTGCAGCCAAAAAAAAATATTAATCTTAAATAATGTAAACTTAAATTTACACAGGTATGTGTGGCTAGTGGCTATCTTACTGAATAACACATATCTAGAAGGCTTATTCAAGATGATAATTTTCTTAGTCTAAAATAAAGACACAGTGTTCTCACTATACAGGAAGCCAAGTCTCAGGAAAATCAGTGGGTATTTTTGTTGACCTCAGTGTTTACCAGTTGGTCAAATCTCTGGTCACTGCTAAAACCACAGTATATGGGAAGCCATTTAACATACTGGCCACATGATGGCACAGACTTAGAACTCACGTGCCTATGCCAACCCTCTTGTCCCCTCAAATAGCCATTCCCTAAAGTTGTCTAGCTATTTTCTTTTCTCTTGCTACCTTCTCTCCCTTGGTGAATCACATTCCTTTCTCACAGTTTTACACACTTGTATGTTGTGACTCTCAAATATCTACCTCCATTCTATAGAGACAGAAAGTAAATTAGTGGCTTCTAGGGGCTGAAGGGAGGGGAAATGAGTAATGGCTGCTAATGGGTATAGATTTCTTTTGTGGGTGATGAAAATGTCCTAAAACTAGATAGTGGTAATGGCTGTACAATTCTGTGAACATGTTAAAAACCACTGAACTGCACATTTAAAAAGAGTGAAGTTTTAGTATGTGAACTTTGTTATGTATGAATTATATCTCAATACACTGCCATAGAAAAAATTCCACCATTGGATAAGCAGTTCTAATCGTCAGCTGAACATCTCTTTCTATCCCAAAGGAAACCTGTTGTCTTGCCATTAATTCTAGATCTTCACTTTGACCTTTGTGTTTCTTTTAATGGCACCTAGATTTCTCCAATAACCCAGGCTTAAAATCTCAGAGCTGTCATTGACCAAACCTTCACTTTCTCAAGAATATATAATATCAATAGCTATCATTTACTGAGTGCCTATTAAATCCAAGCTCTTTAAATGTGCTATCTCCTGTGAGTTAGCTACGACGAGCTTCATTTTACAGATGAGGCAACTGATGCTCAGAGGTCACACTTTAAGAAACAGTGGCAGATTTGAGATCTGAACCCACGTCTGACTTTGAGATTGAGCCACGTCGGAGCCCTATCTGCAATGCCACTTGCCTCTTCTCTTACATTCAACCAGTGCTCAAATCCTAGAGGCTCTTTATTCAGAATCCATATCCTTTCTTTGACTTCTATTTTCCCTGCCATCACCTTCAGTCAGGTCCTCAATTTGGTTCATGTTGATGATTTCAATATTGGGGTTACCTCTCCACTGTTCTCCCTTTCACTTCCCCATCCTTCCCCACCCTTTACCTCACTGCTTTAATTACATCACCTCCTGCTCAGACATCCTCAGGGGCTTCCCACTTCCTATTGAGATGAAGCTACATCCTTCAGCTGCCATCCAAGGACCTCTGTGCTCTGATCCCACTAGGTTTACCTCCCATGATGCCCTTCCAAATCCTTAAGTGAGACAACATAAGTATGTGAAAAATGCCTGACATTCACAAAAGAACCTCAGATGGCTGTTGGTTCAGTATGTTGTTTTAACATATTTAAGGCCCATTTAAAATAACCGCCTCCTCTATTTTTGTTCTTCCCAACTGGATATAACTTTTCTTCCTCTGAACTTCCCAGAGTGCTTTGCATCTGTCTCACTTTGGAGGGTTACAATCATCTTTGATCAGTCATTTGAGTGTTTTCCTACTATACTGTAAATTCTATGAAGACAAGGATCTTCCTTGTTTTGTCTTCATATTTTATATAGCACTTAACATGGTTTCTTGAACATAGTGGGAAGCTCAAGAAATATGTGTGTTGAGTTGTATTAATATTTTTGTGGAGATTTAAAATTAAAGTGTAATTTGGAATGAAAGCAAGCAGAAAATGTCTTTACCCCATTCACTACTCAGGAGTTATCTTACAGCAAGTGGTTCCAAATGACCCATATTGTCTTTCCTTTGTTCCTTCACCTCCCAGATAACTGAGTTAGAATGTCTCTTTTTAAACAAAAATACTTGAATTCTCTGATAACACACCTGTAAACAAGTCTACAGATGGGAAAGGCAAATAATGCATATTTCCTTTTAGGTGGGATATTAAATTTCAGATATTCAAGGTTGGATATGGTCTGTCAATGAGTATGGTCAATGCCTAGATGAAATAGTAAAGAGTGAAAAAGGCCACTGTACAGAAAAGGAGTAGTTACTGTGGTTCATGGGAGGGGGATGAGATTGAGGGAGGGTACTTGAAAAGCTATCATCACATGGAAACTTATAAAATCTTTATGAAAACCTTGAGTCAGGACTGGCCTAGGAGAGGGGCTGCCAAACTACAGCCTGCTGGCTAAATTTGCCTTCCCTCTGTTTTGGTAAATAAAATTTTATTGGAACACAGACATGCTCATTTTGTTTATGTACTGTCTATGGCTTCTCTAGTACACCAGCGGAGTTGAATAGCTGCAACAGAGACCATATGGCCCACAAAATTGCAAAGCCTAAAATATTTATTAGCTGGCCGTTTATAGAAAATGTTTGCTAACCCATGGTCTAGGACATTGCTTGACGGCCATGGCCTAGAGTTCTCTGTCCTAATTTGCCCTAACCCCGCCTGGGTCCTAGGGGCACAACCATAAGGAGAATGGGTCCATATTGGACATCACTTATATTCCCATTTTTTTGTTCATCAACAGCTGGTCATAGGCACTGTCTGATATCTTAATTTCTTTGTAAGATAATTTGAAAATCCTTATTAACCTGGATTATTAAGAAGTTCCAAGTTATTTCACTTCTCTATAAGCAGGAACATGAGAATAAACCTGGTTATGATAAACATTCATGGGTGAATAAAAAGCATTATAAACACTTTGTTGTATCTGCTTCACCCTCAATTATTGTGATACTGTTCCCAGTGCTAAAATATTTCAGCACATACCATGTGACATCTATGTGAGTTAGCTGGATTTTATGCCCTGAGGGTGGCTGGTTAACATTTGAAGCGCCCTATTCAGGAATATACTCTCCAGGGTCTTTACTTACTTAGCATTTCAGATTCTGTAATGAAGTGTTCACCTTTTGAGAGGGTTCAATTATCCCTCTCTCTGATCGCTATTTATCAGGGGGTACTACTTATCCTAAGGGGTATTAAAAGCATTTTTCACTGATAAAATGGAAATAGTGCTTAAAGTGGATTGGCAAGAAATTATGCACAAGTGCTTTCAGCTCTTCCATTTCCAGGGCAGAAGATTATATTCAGTCCAGCAGCTATTGAACTTTGCAGTAGAGTTTTTCTAGTTCTTCTGCTAATTGCAGGAGAACATCAAAGCCTGATTAGAAGGTTAGCTGAGTCCTGCCACCAGAGCAGTCCTAAAAGCAAAGAGAGCTAGGACTTCATCAACCTACAAGAACAAGCTACACAACTGAGCCTGGTCGCTAATATACATGTGGGTGTGAGGCAGAACTCCATCTGAGAGGTGGATTCATAGTACAATCAGTCTTGGTAGGGATGTTGCACAGAGGAGCCCTACAGCCCTCATCCATCTCTGATGGCCAAACTGCCCTAAGTCAGCTCACCTCAATTGTGGAAAAATTATCGAACAAAACCTCTCTTCCCTGCAGCTGCTCTGTATTCAAGCAACAACATGAAGCCATTCCTTCAGAAACACGCCCAAAGTTCATCTATCAGGTGCTGAACCAATACTGTTAGGAAATATTTATAGACAACTTATAAATTTCAGAAATACTATATTTTTACATCTGTTCAAATAATGAAAATGGTCACCATAATATTCAGCCCTACTTTAACTTCTAATTGTACATGAACTTCTGCCTGTTACAGGTCCACATTTTCCCTAAACCAAAACCAAAAAAGAATCCCCTCCCAAACCTTTTTTGTCCTGGTAGATCTTTGTCTACTCTGGATGTTATTATGACAGGAGATATGTAATCTTTTTTAAGGCGGTGCCCTTTTGTCTGAAGCCATTAGAAATTGTGTTCTAAAGACACAGCTGTTTCTATGCAGTGACTGTTGGTGTCCAGAAGGACCACAGCTGTGATACATGCTCTTTCCTGGGACAGCCCCCACCTCTGCCTGGATGCCCCAGAAGCAGTCAGACTTAAAATCTCCCGATTTATGGTTTGGAATGTTGATCGCTGCAGCCATGTCCTGTGGCTTTGATGCTAGGGAGCCTCAACCCACAGAAACAAGGAGGCTTCTTCAGTAGATTCCAAGGAGAGGAAGAGTGGCATATAAAGAAGCCTTTATGGGCTGGGAATAAGTTAGTTTTTCATGAGTAAATTCATTCATCACCTAGAATGCTCCCAGAACTATACTAGGTATTGGAGCAGCAACATCATAGCTCCAAAAATAAGTTTAAAACGGAAGACATGGTTACTATCCTTCAGAAAACAAATAATCTGTTTTCATTTTATTCCTGGTCAGTGAAGGCCCAGGAAACTATTGCATCTAACATGAAATGGTTAAGTGATGATGCAAAACAGCACATCAAAGCAGGGAAAGATGTGCCTGAACAAGACTGATCTCATACATGGGAGAACCTTGATAGCGGCTTTGATAGTTATTCAGGCATGATGGGATAAGAGTATGTGCAAATGCCCAAGAATGAATGTAGATATTCAGAACAGATGCTGTGTGGCTGGACCAAGAGCGATATGGAGGAATAGCGAGGGATGGGAGGGATGGACGCTGAGGCGCAAAGAGCCATGCTCTGGTCCCACCATCCCTCTGTGGGCGTACAGCTCATTCTTGTTGTTGTTCCTCACTCCCTCCTACGTAGAGTAAGGCTGGACAAAGTGATCTGGATACTTTGTTCCCCAACACCAGACTGCAGGACTGGAACCAGTCCATGATGACAGAGGAAAATGAGGACAAGATAGCGAGTTTTTCATCAATCTAAATTTATTAAATGTAAAGCACTGCCTTCATCTTGCAAGTTTAGCCTTCGTGCTTTTCCTGGTATTAAAATGTCTTTCATTTTACGAAATAGTGGTGTAGTGCATGGATTTTTTTTTAATGATCTCACTTGGCAAAATAAGAATTTGGTAATACCATACCCTGTGTGAAATCACTGCTCCCAATTTCAAAAAGTGCCAGTAAGTGAAAGACCAGGAACAAAAACTGTGGATGACAGGCTCTTAACCAGGCTGCAAGAGTTTCTACGGTGCTTGACAAGTACACGTGCCCAGAGCCCAGTCTCTTTATCCTCCCGTCCGGCCTCCACGTGTCTGCCAGGTAATTTTATGAAACACGGAGAGGACCTACCTGCTCCCCTGTTTAAAAACCATTAGGTTTAAACACCTTTGCATGGCATCCCTGGCCCCGCACAATCCAGCTCCAATCTCTCTATCCGCTTCTGTAACTCTCAACACACCCAACACTCTTCCCTCACCAGATGCTCCATCACTGCTGGCACAGCTCATAAACATCCCCACCTCCGCTTATGCTGGTTTCTCTGCCCAGGATGCCCTGTCTCCAACTGCCTGGCAAGTTCCTATTTGTTTCTCAATGTGTAATGTCACTGTTTACTTTGAAATTTTCCTGAATTTGTCCCACTCCTTCCAAAGAATGAATTACTCTCTCTTCCATGTTTTTCATGATACCTTGCATGGACTTCTATGGCATTTATAAGGAATATTTATTTCTCTGTCATTCTCTCCTCCAGAACTGTGACCAACAAGCACATAGTTTGTCTTTGGACCCTCTAATATTTACTGAACTGAAATATATTGTTTGATATTGATTAAAAAGAAACAACGTTCCATATAAGCCTGGTCTTATTATTATTTTTTTCAAACTGAATCCTGCTTTAATTGAAGCTTGTGGAGTATAAAGTCCTACAGAAACATTACAGAGAATCTTCTGGAAAACAGGAGTGATGACAACCCCTGTGGAGAGGCAGATGAGAGTAATTCATAGCTCACCAAGGCCTCCCTGTATCGAGATCCCAGAGTACCCAGAAGATCTCTTCACCATCTCAGTCCTGTAAGCCTGGTCTTATAAATAAATGGCTGCTTATATGGTCTGAATCCCTGAGATTCAGCAAGGTCCCTTCCTACCCTCAAATTCCTTCTGGACTGGCTCCGTGGAGCCTCAAATTCCACCCTGAAAGTTTCCTTCTTTTGCTTAAAGCTTATGATGTAAGGAGTTTATCAGTCTTTCCTGAGCTCAGGTTTTGATGGAGAAAGGAAGGAGAGAGCAGGGAATGGATATGGGTGAGGTAGGAAAGGAGCACTAGGTGGAAAAGAAAGCAGAGAGAGGCCTCTGAGGAGTAAGCCTGCCTCATTCTCAGTTTCCTCAGGTTGGCTGAGGTCTTCTGGAGTTCAAGAGACATTGATTTTAAAAAGCTACCTGCCTGCCTCTCTCCGTGTTTAGGATGGGAATTGATAGGATCGGTAGGACAGAGATCACTCTTAAGATGATACAGAGAGGTCTCCTACTCTAGGAAAGGGCAGTGAAGTTTAGGCGCCTGATCTGAGATGGCTGGAAATACTCACCAGATTCCAGGGAAGAAGATGAGCCAACTGGGTGGGCAGGTTGGGGGGCTGGGGAGCTGGCGTAGGGAGTAGGACTCAACCTGGGAGCTGTGAATGGAGGTGCTGCTGGCTTAGAGTGTTGGCTGGGGTGGAAGAGCCAACACGGCCGGCGTCTGCAGGGGGAGAGATGATGAGCTTGGGTGGGAGGTCAAGGCCTGAGCTCAGTTTTCCGAGGCCAAGGGCAGCGAACCCCGGGATGGGACTTGTTTCCTCTGTGTCCCCCGCTGCGGAGACCCCGCAGCCTACCTCTCAGTCGAACCTAGGACCTTGGGGAAACTTTTTCCGACTTGCATGGTGCTGGACCGGATACTTCGGGAGCACAAGACAGGCTCCGCAGAGGTTCTCGCCGGCCGAGGGGGCAGAGCCAGAGTGCGGGCGTGTGGGTGTGTGCATGAGCGTGGACCCGGAGCGACACACACTCACACACACACACTCACACGCCCGCACCCACGCAGGGCCCTCGGCCGCAACGCTCGCGCCGCCCGGGACCCTCACCCAAGGCCGGTCCTCTGGGTCCTGCGCCCCGTGCCAAGCCCCTGCCGACTCCGGGAACAGGACAAGCAGCGACGACAGGGTCTCCCCACCACCCCGCGGCGGCTGTCCCCGCATCCACCCCCCCCCCCCATCTGCCCGCCCGGGGAAGGGGATGACGGCGAGAGTTACCCAGGGCTCTTACCGCTCAGGCGGCCGAGTGCGCGCGGGAGCGCCCGCCGGGTCCCGCCCCGCCACGTCGGCAGGGCTGGCGGGGACGCGGCCTGAGGGCGGGCCAGGAGGGGTACGGGTGCTGACGAGCCGAGCTGCCCCGCCCCGCGGCCCCGACAGGGCCCCGCCCCCCGTGACCCCGCCCCAGCCCAGAGCGCGGCGGAAGTCCCGGGCACCTCTTTCCTCAGGCTGCGGGGGTCGCGGGCGCGCTTCAGACCAAGCTTGGGGAACTTGGCTTTTGTGGCTTTGCGCCTCCGGGTGAACTGGAGGGGCGCCCACCCCCACCCAGGGCGGGACTCGGGGTTCTCCGGATCCCTTTCCTTCCTTTAAAAGCGCCCAGGAAACACCGCAGACAGTTTCACCGAGAAGGGGCCGCTCAAGTTCAGTAAGAGTTTGCGATCCCCTGGTGGTGCTTTAAACAGCTTTGTCTTACTCTGTTTGTGGGAGTGTAATTTGATTTAAAACCAATCAACCGAATAAAAATACTTTCTAGAAGGCCAGTTTAGAAATGCGGATCAAAATTCAAATGTATTAGCTTTGGCCCAGGAATTCCACATCTGCGAATTGTACTAAGTAAACAGTCAAATGTACAAATATGTATGTCCAAGGATGTTTATTGTGGTTGTTTATGCCGGGGAAAATAACGCGGAAATAATCTGTCCCCCAGTAAAAAGATTGGTGAAGTAAACTATGGTAACTTCAAACAATCGGACATGCTGTAGTCATTAACTATAACTGTACGTCCAATTTGTTGATATGGAAGGAAGGCGGGCCATAGCCGAATATTAAGTTGAGAGCAAGGGAAGCTTACAGAAGTGTGTATATAGTATAAACCTATTCTTGTGAATATGTATGTGTATTGTAATTTTTTGTATAAAGTTTAGGGAAAATTTAATTTTAAAAACAGTGATTCTTTCTGAGTTCTGCCATTGTGAGTGTTAGCAAATTGTATTCCAGGTGTGACAGGTGTGTTTTGGTGTACCACAAACACCATTGCCTGTGACTTCTGTGCCTGCCTAGGGCATAGCAAATACCTTTGCCACACCTGCCCCTCCTTGCCCTGCTGAAAGGCAACAGCCCTATCAGGCATTCCTCCCTTTGTGTTTTTTTGTTTGTTTGTTTGTTTGTTTGTTTGCGGTACGCGAGCCTCTCACTGTTGTGGCCTCTCCCATTGCGGAGCATAGGCTCCATCTAGATGGGCAGGCTCAGCGGCCATGGCTCACGGGCCCAGCCGCTCTGCGGCATGTGGGATCTTCCCGGACCGGGGCATGAACCCGTGTCCCCTGCATCGGCAGGCGGACTCTCAACCACTGTGCCACCAGGGAAACCCCCTCCCCTTGTTTTTAAATTTAATTTAAATTTTATATTGGAGTACAGTTGATTAACAATGTTGTGTTAGTTTCAGTTGTACATATACATGTATCTATTCTTTTTCAAATTCTTTTCCCATTTAGGTTATTACAGAATATTGAGCAGAGTTCCCTGTGCTATGCAGTAGGTCCTTGCTGGTTATCTATTTTAAATATAGCAGTGTGTACATGTCAATCCCAAACTCCTAATGTATCTCCCACCACTCTTCCCCCCTGGTAACCATAAGTTCGTTCTCTAAGTCTGTGAGTCTGTTTCTGTTTTGTAAATAACTTCACTTGTATCATTTTTTTTAAGATTCCATATATAAGCAATATCATATCTGTCTTTCTCTTACTTCACTTAGTATGATAATCTCCAGGTCCATCCATGTTGCTGCAAATGGCATTATTTCATTCTTTTTAATGGCTGAGTAATATTCCATTGTATATATGTACCACATCTTCTTTATCCATTCATCTGTTGATGGACATTTGGGTTGTTTCCATGTCTTGGCTCTTGTAAATAATGTTGCTATGAACATTGGGGTGCATGTATTTTTTTTGAATTAGAGTTTTCTATGAATATATGCAAAAGAATGGGATTGCTGGATCATATGGTAACTCTATTTTTAGTTTTTTAAGGAACCTCCATACTGTTTTCCATAGTGGCTGCACCAATTTACATTCCCACTAACAGTGTAGAAGGGTTCCCTTTTATCCACACCCTGTCCAGCATTTATTATCTTTAGATTTTTAACACCATTCTGACTGGTGTGAGGTGATATCTCATTGTAGTTTTGATTTGCATTTCTCTAATAATTAGTGATGTTGAGCATCTTTTCATGTGCCTCTTGGTCATCTGTATGTCTTCTTTGGAGAAATGTCTATTTAGGTCTTCTGCTAAGTTTTTGACTGGGTTGTTTGTTTTTTTGATATTGAGGCACATGAACTGTTTGTAAATTTTGGAGACTAGTCCCTTGTTGGTTGTATCATTTGCACATATTTTCTCCCATTCTGTGGGTTGTCTTTTCATTTTGTTTATGGTTTCCTTTGCTGTGCAAAAGCTTTTGAGTTTAACTAGTTCCCATTTGTTTATTTTTGTTTTTATTTCCATTACTCTAGGAGATGGCTTGAAAAAGATATTGCTGCAATTTATGTCAAAGTGTTCTGCCTATGTTTTCCTCTAAGAGTTTTATAGTATCTGGCCTTACATTTAGGTTTTTAATCCATTTTGAGCTTATTTTTGTGTATGGTGTTAAAGAATGTTCTAATTTCTTTTTTTATTTTACATGTAGCTGTTCAATTTTCCCAGCACCATTTATTGAAGAGACTGTCTTTCCTCCATTGTATAGTCTTACCTCCTTTGTTGTAGATTAATTGGCCATAGGTGAGTGGGTTTATTACTGGGCTTTCTATCCTGTTCCATTGATGTATATTTCTGTTTTTGTGCCAGTACCATACTGTTTTGATGACTATAGCTTTGTAGTATAGTCTGAAGTCAGGGAGCCTAATTCCTCCAGCTCCGTTTATCTTTCTCAAAATTGCTTTGGCTATTCAGGGCCTTCTGTGTCTCCATACAAATTTTAAAAAATTTTTGTTCTAGATCTGTGAAAAATGCCATTGGTAATTTTATAGGGATAATATTGAATCTGTAGATTGCCTTGGATAGTATAGTCATTTTGACAATATTGATTCTTCCAATCAATGGTATATACAACATGGTATATCTTTCTATCTGTTTGTGTCATCTTCGATTTCTTTCATCAGTTTTATAGTTTTAGGAGTACAGGTCTTTTGTCTCCTTAGGTAGGTTTATCCAGTTTTCTTTCTCCTTTGACCCAAACTGTATCTTTACAATAAGAAACTATCAATCAAGCAACAGGTTTTGTTGCCAACTGCTAATTATGCCCTTTTACTCAAATGTTGCTGCTTCAAGCCCACCTGGTTTATTTCAAAACTTTAATTTTTGGCAATGTAAGCAATTTTTATTTAAAAAACTCAGGAGTAGTTAAAATATATAGAAAACTAGAGAATAATATTGAGCCAGGCTGGGACCTGGGACCTGGGACCCTTTCCTGCACTGCTTGTACCTGGACACATGTCTCCTCAAGCAACAGAATACAAAGAAACTATGAGGGACTAAAGATAGCTGCATGCATGTGCAGTTGGGGCAAAATATGAACAATAAGATACAAAAAAGCCAAAACCCAACTGCCACTTTTGAAGTGCCAGGAGCAAAAGCAGGGTCCTGAGCATGATCCCTGCATGCAGCACCACCAAGGGGGTAGGCAAATGACCTAAGCCACCCTCCAGCCCAACCCACCAATCTGCCCTCACCCTCACCCCATTTAAGGGACCAGCTCACCCACCTTGGGGCTCGAGCAAGGGCACCTGTTACTTGTTTTCAATCCCTCGTGCTGCAGCACGAGTCCCCATAAAGCCTTGCCTGAATTCCTCGTCTGGCCTCTTAGCAATTTCTATTGATTAAAGAGTCCAAGAACCCAGGTTGGGAACAATATGACAAATACTTATGTGTGTGAAGAAAAGTAGAGAATGGTATGAAAATATGTAGATTTAACAAATTTTATTTTTTGCCACATTTATTTTAGAACCTTCTTTTAAAAAGAAAAAAGTTACAGATATGTTTGAAACCCTGTTCCTCCTAGTCTCCACCTTCTCCAGAGGTAACGGTAACGAGTATCCTGAGGTTGTTGTGCATCCTTCCCACCCATAGTTCTATTACATTTGACTGCACATATCCTCATTCATCAACACTATATAAAATTGTTTTTCAGTGTTTTAAAATGTTATAAATAACATCCTGTACACTTATTTACTCAACATTATATTTTTGAGAATCATTCATATTCATACATGTAGCTCCAGTACATGCATTTTTAAGTCTTCATGGGATTCCATTGTATGAATGTGCCACAATATATCCATTCCCCACACAATGGACATTTAGTGTGTTTCATGTTTCACTATTACATGTTGTTACATGTGCTGAATGCCAATATAGTGCTACCTACTATATTGCATATAGAGCTGCTATGGTCAACTTTGTATATGTTTTCTTGTATCCCAGGCTAGAAATGGAATAGCCAGTTGACCATCACTAGATATTATGAAATCGTTCTACACTGTGGTCCCAACCATTCATTAAACAAAAATTTTTTTTATTTTTTTAATTTTTTCTTTGCTGTACGCGGGCCTCTCACTGTTGCGGAGCACAGGCTCCGGACGCGCAGGCTCAGTGGCCATGGCTCACGGGCCCAGCCGCTCTGCAGCATGTGGGATCTTCTCGGACCGGGGCACGAACCCGTGTCCCCTGCATCGGCAGGTGGACTCTCAACCACTGCACCACCAGGGAAGCCCCTAAACAAAATTTTTTTGAGAGTGCGCTACGTACCTAAAACTGATCTAGGTACTAGGGATGATATAAGGAGCAGAGCAAAGTCCTGCCCTCCAAGAATTTATATTCTGTCACAAGGCAGATAGATCCTAACTAGATAATGTGCAAGGTGGTGGAATAAAGCAGAATATAGTCTATAGGGTCTAGGGAATGATGGGTGGGAGCAGCTGTGGTCAGGGAAGGCCCTGCAGATAAAGCGACACTTCAGTGTAGACTTTAAGGAAGTGAGGGAGTGAACAACGGCGATATGTGGGGACAGTTTCAGGCAGGGGGAACAGCAGGAGCAGTGTGGGAGCATGCTTGGTGTGCTCACAGCATGGTAAGATGGCCAGTGTGGCTGGAGCAGAGGGAGGATGGGGCAGAGCGGAAGGAAATGAGGCCACAGAGGCACTGAAGACTGAGAGATGGGGCAGACCAGGCAGTGCCTTGCAAACCATGGTAGGGATTTGGCTTATGCTTTGAGTGGCAAGGGAATCCTTACAGCTTTTGAGTAGGAGTGTGCCATGATTTTAATTGGGTTGGGATGGGGTTGGGGGGGATGGAGGGAAAGGTAGAGCCAGATAGACCAATTAGGGGTCCACTGCAGTTACCCACGTGAGGGAATTGATGGTTTGGCCACGTGGGAGTGGTAGAGGGCCTGAGAGCGGTTTTGCTTGTGGATATAATTTAAAGAAAAACTCAACAAAATTTGCTCATGGATTGGGTGTGGAGTTTGAGCGAAAAGAAAGAAGTCTCAAATTACTCCAAGGAATTTAGCCTGCAAGAATAGAAGTATCATTTACTGAGATGAGGAAGGATGCAAAAGGGACAGGTTTGGGGTTTGAGGTAGATGGTGGATGGACCTAGAGATTATCATACTAAGTGAAGTAAGTTAGAAAGAGAAGGACAGATACCATATGATATCACTTATATGTGGCATCTAAAATATGATACAGATGAACTTATTTATGAAACAGAAACAGACTCACAGACACAGAAAACAAATTTATGTTACCAAAGGGGAAAGGGGGTGGGGGAGGGATAAATTAGGAGTTATATAAAATAGGTAAACAACAAGTCCTACTGTATAGCACAGGGAACTGTATTCATTATCCTGTAATAAACCATAATGGAAAAGAATATGAAAAAGAATATATATATATATATATATATATATATAGAGAGAGAGAGAGAGAGAGAGAGAGAGAGAGAGGATTTGAGAAGATGGGAGGAGAATAATTGCAGTTAGTGAGTAAAACAACTTTTTCAAGGATTTTTAGTGCAAAGAGGAGCAGAGAGGAAGAGGTTGTGGGTTCAGAGGAGGGTTTTGTTTTTTACTATGAGAGAAATTGTAGCATTATATGCTAATTGGAATCATACATCAGAGCAAAAAAAAATGATGATGCAATGTAGAGAGGATAATTGTAAAGGGATTTCCTTGAGTAGATAAGCAGGAGTGAGGTTCAGTGCTTAATGGGGAGGAATTGGCTCGACACAGAGAGTTCATTCAGGAGAACAGAGGAAAGCACAGATAGAACAGGGACAAGTAGGCACTAGTAGAATTTTGGAGGGAAGATGTGGAAATGCTCTTCTGGCTGCATTTATTTTCTTCCTGAAAAATGAAGCATCAGCAGCTGAAAGTGAGGAAGGAAAGGAGGTGTTGGAAGCATAAGAGGAGGATGTGTATGACAGTGAGAGTGAATGGGCTAAGGAAGGGGAGCAAAAAGGATAGTAGAATGGCTTCTCCCTCTTGAGGTTGGGATCCAGTCATGAATTTCAAGTGAGACAGTCAACATAGGTGTGTATTTTCTCCAACTATGTTCAGCTGGTCAGGCTCAATATAGTCCAGTGGCGAGTTGGATTTAACCTGGGTTGAGGAGAGAGGAGTAAGGTAGCTGAGGGTGAATTCAGAGAGATGATCAAAAGGGTGGACCATGATCTTTCAGTCCAGTGCAATGGGACTGAGGAATTGATGGCATCTGAGAGAAAGAGTTAGAGGCGCTAGTTGAAAAGCGGGATGCTGGCAAGAGAGGTTATGGAGAGAGCACAGCCATTGGTAATAATAATATGTAGGGTACAATAAGGGAATGCATGGCTGAGGTAGGTTTCAGGACAAGCTCATTAGAAGAGAGAATATCAAAGAACTAAGAAGCCAGGGGAATGAAAGAATCTCTACATAGCTACTGAAATCACTAGAATTATGACAGTGGTGGTGTTAGACTCAGACAGTGAATGGTGCAAAAATACTCAATGAATGAGGGAGTGATGGGCCTGTGGATGACTGCAACCAGGAGGGGTAGGTTTCAAGGGCTGGAGGGAAGAACAGTGATCTGGAAGTAGCAGTGAGAGTCAGGGAAACCTACATCACCTCCAGGCCCTGAGGTGTGAGGAAAAGAGGGACCACTGGAGACCACTAGGGACCACAAGAGGGAGCGGTGTTCAGGATGGCGTTTAGGTCTCAGGGCGCCCTGATCCTCACTGGGTTGGAGTGGAATCACCTGAAGAGCTTTCAAAATAATACTGATGTCTGGCCCCATCCTGGACTATTTAAGTCAGAATCTCTGGACATGTGTAAGAGGTCCTGTTTCCTCACATTGTGACCAACACTTGGTATCATTAGATGTTTTAATTTTTGTCCATCCCAGGGGTATACAATGGTGTCTCCTGGTTGTCTTAATGTTATCCTGTTATCCATTTGATTATATCCTTTGCTAATTCCTACCCCCACCCCCATTGGGTTTGTTAGCCATTTTATTAATGATTTGTAGGAATTCTTTATATATTTCAGATATTAATCCTTTTGTGGTTATATGTGTTACAAGTATCTTCTGGAATGTGTTTTGTTTTTTCTTTTTAATTCAGCAGAAGATTTTGGTATTAATATTTAATATCTAAGTTATCAATTTCATTTCTAGTGGTTTGTATATTTTATGATGCTGATCATTTTTATATAACTTGTTTCAAACCTATTCGTAGGCAATTGATTTTTTAATTGATTTTCCAGGGAAAGAGAAGTTTTTTTAAAGAACAAAAATCATTAAAGTAATGTCTTGCTTCTGTTTGTATGGGGACAGTATATTTGCTGGCTTTAGACTATTTTACTTATCCCACTATAATGCTATTTTATTTTTTAAAAGTAAAAGTAATGCATGTACATAGTAAAAAAAAAAAAAATCAAACAGGACAAAAGAGCATAAAATGATGAGTAAAAATATCTCCCTCCCTTGGTTCTTTGGCTCAAAGGTAACAGTTTCTTAAGTATCCTCTCAGAAAAAAAGATTTTTATGCAGATGTCAGCATAAGTATGTAGACCCTTGTGTTAGATGCCTGTGGCTGCCATAACAAATTCCCACAAATCAGGTGGCTTAGAACAAGAGAAATTTATTCTCTTACACTTTTGGAGGCTGGAAGTCCAAAATCAAGGTGCTGGCAGGGCTGCTAGGTACTGGTGATTCCGGGCATTCCTTGGCTTGTGGCTGCAGAATTCCAATCTCTGCCTCTGTTTTCACCTGGCCTGTTCCTTTCTCTGTGTGTGTGTGTCTCTCCTCTGTGTGTGCCTTACTCCTGGCAAGAAGATGACCTGTGCAGATGTCTGAGGGACCGGATTTTATGCAAATGCTGAAACACTCTCCATACTCTTCTGCCCTTTGCTTTTCTTCATTTCATAGTCTTTCCACCTCAGCATAAAAAATGTGAGGCTTGCATAGAATTCTAAAACTCCTTACTATAATGACTTGTCTTCTATGGAAATCACTATTCCAGACACTTTTTATTTATTATCTTCCCAAAAAAGTCACAAGCACTCCCATTTTGTGGATGAATAAATGGAGTCTTTGAGGTTAAGCCACGTGCCCAAGGCCATACAGCTAGGACATGGCATTTGGAGGACTTCTGCCCAGCACTGTCTGTTTGTTTGTTCCACTGCCATGCCATCTTGCATATTACCTGATTTTTGTGGGTTTTCTCATCTCCTTAAAGACATTTCTCAGAATTCTAACAGCCTCAACAAGAATAGCCTCTTTGTTCCCGAAAACCAGCATTATTGTGCAATACCCTAATGAGCGTTTGTGACCAAATGCTCATAAACATTTTGTCACTGTGTGATGTGACCAAATCTGCAGCCATGTATGTGTGCTTATTTCTTAAAGACTTTGGCTCAGTGTTGTTTGAAATTCCCTCAAACCCATAGCTGGTTCCTTTCTCTTCTGCCTGTTTCACAAAGCTGGTTTCCCAGGGTCACAGGCACCCACTCCACTCTAGCTGTCTCCTCTGCTCATTCAGCAGAGATCCAGCCACTGCTTGTTGACCCTCCCCAGGCCTGTGAAGGCTTCCTGTTATGTTTGATGAGTAAGAATGTATAGTAAGAAGTTGGCCTTTCCTTCCCTGTGAAAGCAGAAGTGATTCTAACCCTGATGTCCAACTTTGTCATGGGTCAGACTGTACAGTCTTAACTTGTTTTTTTAACGATGAAATAATGCCAAACAGTGGGATTAATTATAGAATGATTATTTAACTCATATGTTCAGTTCTTTACAGAACCTCAGTTAAGGGAAAGTCTTGGGAACAGGGTATCCTGGCTGCCTGAAGTATCTGGTTAATCAGACATCCTCTTTTTGTATCATCAAGCTTTGTTGATATTGTTCTAAAATTATTCTAAATGGCCTTTAGAAAATTGATTTTTAATTAGTCTTGCAGGGTCTCAGTGGCATTTATTATTTTAGAATTAAAAATGAAAACATCTAACAATACCAAATGTTGGTCAGAACATGGAGAAACAGGATGTAATTTCCCCCGGATGTGGTAACTACTAAACTTTCCTTAAAAGTTGATTTTTTAAAAACCAATTCTTGAACCTAAGTTCATTTTATTTTAAAGTATCCCATCCAGCTAAAATAATGCTTCAAAACTGATTGATCATGGTAGTTACAATTATATTGAAAATATTAAAAATGGTGATAAAACAGGCAAAGTTCAATAACTTTCCATTGTGGTGACAATTTAACATTCAGACTGCAAACTTTTACAGATAAATATCACCTTAGAAAAACATTTTTCTTCATACTGAAATTGTCATAAGCTGCGTGATCATATGAATTAAGAAATTTGATTACTGTTTTAATCTGTAGCCCAGAAAACCCTACTGACCACATGCTTTGCTCAGGACCTTTGAAGGGGAAATTCATGTGCAGGGGTAATTCCAGTAATGTCCGACAGGTGGCGCAAACCGTCTTTATGGTATTGCTTTACTTGAACTAAGGACTTGCGTTTTGTCAAGCACTTATTTTTCCGTGCATTTAGAAGTTATTTTCCCTACTTCTGAGAAAGAAATCTTGGTAAGTAAGAAGCCTTTGTGGCTTTTTCAAATTATGGAATAATTACTTCAAATAAGCAAGAAAATGCTAACGATTGTATAGGAAATAGGTAAAGTTTCTTTTAAGTTTTTGCAAAATGATTTTAAGGTTGTTTTTTTTTTAATGTTGCAAGCGTTCTTTTTATTAGACAAGAAAGATAAAGATATGGCTATCTTGAAAGATATAAAAATAGCTAGCACTTGTCATAGTTAAGGAAAAAACTAACTGATGTTATTTCTTTCTTCTGTTTTTGTCTACTACATTTTTTCTTTTCACCTTTCCCTATTTCCTTGTTTTCAGTAAGATTTACAGTAGTTTCTGCCGCTGATATGGCGCCTATCACATGTTATGTATTTTTACCACAGACGTGAGTGTTTGATCCTTCCTATCACATGGTTCTATAATTGTTTATTTGTGTCTGTCACTAATTTATAAGCTTTTGAAAGCAGGGATTATGCCTTTGCTATTCGTATTTATATCCCCAGCACTGGACGTCTGGGGCGGTTCTGGCACATAGTACACTCTGAATAAACATTTATTAAATGGAGGAAGTGGCGGGGACTAGCCCAGAACTTGCCTTTTTCAACATTCTCACCTAAGCTTTGACAAATAAAACAGTATTTCTCTTGCATATTTGTTGATTTGATTATGGAATTGCACGTTTTACCGGTCTTTCCTTTTTCGTAGTTTTTATTTTCATAGATCCTATCCATCATTTTCTTTCTTTCTTTTTTTCTTTTTTTTTTTGCGGTACGCGGGCCTCTCACTGTTGTGGCCTCTCCCGTTGCGGAGCACAGGCTCCGGATGCACAGGCTCAGCGGCCATGGCTCACGGGCTCAGCCGCTCCGCGGCATATGGGATCTTCCCAGACCGGGGCACAAACCCGTGTCACCTGCATCGGCAGGCGGACTCTCAACCACTGCGCCACCAGGGAAGCCCCCTTTTTTTTCATTTTCTTTCTTGATATAGAGCTTCTTCCCTCTGTCTCCCCCACCCACACCTTTCATTTGATGCATTAAAGAAAAAAAACAAAACAAAAAACCTTTTACCTTTTATCTCTTACACTTCCTTTAAAAAAAAAAAGTTGTGACCTCTGTAATCTTCCGCTCTCTCGTCTCCCTTTTCCCCCCCTCCATATTTTTTTTTTCTTAAATAGAGAAGCTCCTGGCTTAAATGTAAACACTAGGAAACGCTTGAGGACATAAATGATCGGGGAGGAATATTTGTGTTTTGGAGGCAGGGTGATATACAGGAAGCTTATCAACTTTCCTACGTAGTGGCTAAGTTTCAGTCACCTGAACACAGACACCATCCAGAGACCTCTGAGTGGGTTCTCACTCACCGATGTCAATTGTCTGTCACGTGGAAGAAGCTCTCCCTCTCTCTCTCTCCACACAAATGCAAGTGTATTATATTTCTTTAAATATAGATAATTTTATATTAGCTATATTTCCAGACAAGCCTTTCAACTTATAAAACATGTTCAAAATTAGAAATTTTGGAAATATAAATTCATCTATGAGTTAGAGATCTAGAGATAACCAGTTAGCATTTTGTATATTTCTTTCCATTCTTTTTTTCCCCTGGACTTTTTGTACATGTCAGGTTTTAATCATATTTAACAAAACTAGAGTCCTACTGCACACACGATTTTGTATTCTTTTGTCCACTTAACATTATGTCATAGAAATTTTTTTTCCGAAGTGCAGTATTTGAGGCTGCATGCTATTCCGTGGTATGGGTGTACCATAACTGATTAAACAATCTTCTCTACTAGTCATTATGATTTTTTTCAATTTTTCATCTTCATGAGCAACCTCATAGTAATATTTTTATGTGTATTCCTTTAGAAGAAAATTCTGAGAAGTGGAATTGCTAAAATAAGGGTAAGCATATTTTTAAGGAATTTATACATGGGACCAAATTGCCTTTCACAAATGTACTAATTTTTCATTCCTGCCAGCAGTAAGTGAGAGTTCTTATTTTAGTCCCACCTGCCAACACTGGGTACTATATTTTTGAATTTTCCCAATTTGGTAGGTGAAAATAATCATGCCTTTAAAAAAATATTTAAGAAAAAAATTCCCATTTGATTCACTTTATCTTTTTATACTTAAATATCTTAAATTATAGGCGTGCTAATAATTCACCTCTAAATGCTTCATTCTGTATTTCTAAAAAAAGTACATTTTCCTAACATAGCCAAATAACATTATCAAAAATTAACATTTATTTCTTAATAGAATCTAATACCTGGTCCCTCTTAAAATCCTTTCTCCCCTTGATACTCAAGTAACGTTTACAGCAGGTCTGTCTAAGTTGAGATTCAGTCCAATATCACAAGTTTCATTTAGATGTTATACACTATTTTGATTTAATATGATTTTTGTGTGACTGGATGTTATTCATATTATTGACTATTGATTTTTGGGGGGATAAATTTTCTGAGCAAATCACGTGATCTACTTAATTTTAAATGTCCAAAATTTGAAAAATATAGGTAACAACTAAAAGGAAAATAACCCCTCCGCTTAAAATTTTACCAGATAGAGATCATCACTGTTAATATCTTGGTATGTATCTTATTAATTTTTCCATATGCATGTGTACATATTAACTGCTGCACATTTTATAAATAAGCTACTTTTTGTCACATATATATAGTGAGCAATTTTCCATGGAATTAGATTTTCATTATTTTTAAAGGCCACACAGTAATATTTAATTATATGGAGATACCATAATTTATTTGAACAATCTGCTATTTTTGGACAGATTTCTTTTTAAAAAAATATTTTTGTACTGGCCCCTTTATTGTACTCTTTTACTGGTTCTAACAGTTTTTTAATTACTTCTCTTGGATTTTCCACATTGACAATCACATAATCTAAAAATAATGATAATTTTATTTCCTCCATTCCAATATTTCTGTCTCTCATTTTCACCCCTTACTTACAATGACTAGAACTTCTAGAACAGTGTTAAATAATAGTGGGCGTCCTTGATATTGACTTTCATGGAAATGCTTTGGGGGTGGGATATTGGTTTAAGTCAGATACTTGATATATTCTTTATCAAGTTTTTTTTTTTTTTTTTTTTTTCGGTACGCGGGCCTCTCACTGTTGTGGCCTCTCCCGTTGCGGAGCACAGGCTCCGAACGCGCAGGCTCAGCGGCCACGGCTCACGGGCCCAGCCGCTCCGCAGCATGTGGGATCTTCCCGGACCGGGGCACAAACCCGCGTCCCGTGCATCGGCAGGCGGACTCTCAACCACTGTGCCACCAGGGAAGCCCTATCAAGTTTTAAAAGTATCTTTTAAATGTATACTTTAATTAACATGTTTTTAGTCAAAGATGAATGCTGAATTTTATCAAGTGAATTTTTAATATCTATGGAGATGCTCTTCTGTTTTTCTTTCCTTTTATCCACTGCTGTATTATTGTCATAGATTTGCTAATAATAAGTCATGCTTACAGTCCCAGAAACATCCAAATTAATCACAATGTATTATCCCTTCAGCATAGAGCAAGATTGATTAGGTTTTCTTCAATCTGATCTTCTCCCTACTACCAAATAATTGGAATTTATCTTTTATTTATATTTTAATAATATACATACTCTTAATTTTATAATACACATACTTAAGCTTATATTTTTCTAACAGAATCTTGAGTTAATTGGTATCTATAGCTTCTTCTCAGTCAGGCAAGGATCTTTACATGCTTTCAGTCCACTCTCTCCCTCTCCCTCCACTATCCACTAACTCCCTTGTTATCATTGGCAATTTAAATTCCAGATTGTTATTAAAATTTTTGTCATCAATCCTTATTGGGACTTAGCAATAAATTTTCTACTTTTTTTGCAAAGTATTCCTTCTTGATTCCCAATTTTTTTTTTTTTTTGAGTCAGTTTCTCTTTCAGAGGATAGAGTCTATCCTTTAGTAATTCATATAGTGGATCTGTCTTCCACATCTTTTAGCATTTCTTTCATATATTTAATCTCTTTGGCCTCTTGGACTGTATTTTGGGAAAATTCCTCTTCTTGGTCTTCTATCTCACTCATGCTCACATCAGCAGTGCCACTTTGCAGTTCAACTCATCCAACGAGTTTTCCATTTCAGTTATTAAGTTTTTAATTTTCATGATTCCTACTCCATTCTTTTTTAGAGTCTTACCTCTCTGAGGATCTCTATCTATTAAAATGCCTATTCTCTTTTATCTCTGTCTCCTTGGGTGTTAATGTCTGTTGTATCTTGAGTCTGGTTCCTTTCTATCACAGGGTTTGCTTTGTAAAAGTGTCATGCTTCTTGTTTGTGCAACCCAAATTGTGCTTGAGGCTCCATGTAAAACTGCTTGTTGATCTGTTTTCACAGCCTGCTTGTTGGGCGGTTAGACCAAACTAGTCTGTATTAATTCTATATTGCTGCTGTAACAAATTACCACAACTTAGAGGCTTGAAAAACACACTTTATCATCTTACAGTTCCGTAGGCTAGTAGTCCAACATAGGTCTTATTGGGTTTAAAGTGTTGGCAAGGCTGCATTGCTTCTAGAGGCTCTACAGGAGAATCCACTTACTTGCCTTTCTGAGCTTCTAGAGGCTGCTTGCATACCTTGGCTCATGGCCCTCTTCCTCAAGAAAGGTCACGTCCTTCTCATATCACATCACTCTGACCTCTTCTGCCTCCCTTTTCCACTTTTAAGGATACCTTGATTACATTGGGCCCACCTGAGTAAATTTTAAGGTCAGCTGATTAACAATCTTAATACTACCTGCAACTTTTAATCCCTTTCTCCATGTAACAGCATATTTACAAGTTCTGAGATTAGGAAGTGGACATCTCTGGGAGGCTACTATTCTGTCTATCGTAGTCCAATCTGCTTGTGGATTTCAGAGACTTCTCTTAGTTTCAGCTCCCCTAAAGACTTCCCTTTCTGCTTTTAAGTGTGTGTGTGTGTGTGTGTGTGTGTGTGTGTGTGTATTTCATTATTTTGGGGATTTAGAGCAAGAGGCGGTGGCTAGCGCATGTGCATATCACCCTGTTGACTCTCATCATTTTTAATGTTTATAATTGAAAATGTGATTTTCTTGATCTAGAACATATTTAGAACATTTTAAAAAGTGATCTTAAAAGTTTATTTTGTAGTCAGAAATACGACTTTATGAATTTCTGCTTTGGGGTATTTGTTTTAAAATTTATTTGACCTAAGAAACAATTTTAGCAAATGTTCCATGAACCCTAGCCCTTAGATATAAAATATTCTCTTTTTGTAGGGTCAAAGTTTATAAGTCTCTATTAAATCCTTTATTAATTATTTTATTCAAACCCTCCTTATATGTTTATTTTTTTGCTACTTGATCTAACTAAGACCCAGAGAAATATATTACTTTCATTATCAATGTCTCCTTATGTTTTCAGCATTGTTACTTTGTAAATTTTGATGCAATGTTATTCATTGCATAGGTGTCCTTATCTGTTGTATTTTCATTGTGAGCTATTTGTTTTAACCAGTATTAAACAGTAGCTTCTCTTATTCTCATTGCCCAATTCTCTGATACTTTGACCTAATGGAGTATTATACATACAAACTGCAATTTCTGATGAATACACTTGCTAAAGTTCTTATTTCTGCCCCATTTACAAGTATTGTTGTATGTCTTACACCATTCAGAATGAAATATACCCCCTCAAATCCCTCCTTACCTCTTGCCCAGTTCTTTTTATTTTCCAGCGTTATTGAGATATAATTGGCATACAACACTGTGTAAGTCTAAGGTCTACAATGTGACAATTTGATACATGTATATTGCAAAATGATTACCACAATAAGGTTTGTTATCCACATCCATCACACACACCTTTCTGTGTGTGTGTGGTAATAATATGTATGATCTACTCTCTTAGCAATTTTCAAGTATATTATACAGTCTTGTTAACTGTAGTCCTCAGGCTGCATATTGGATCCCTAGACCCCATTCATCTTACATCTGGAAGCTTGTAGCCTTTGACTAACATCTCCCCATTTCCTCTGTTTCCTGGCCACTAACTTTCTATTCTCTGTTCTATGAGTTTGGCTTTTTTAGATCCCACATATAAGTGAGATTATACAGTATTTGTCTTTCTCTGACTGACTTACTTTCACTTAGCATAATGCCCTCAAGGTCCATTCATGTTGTCACAAATGGCAGTATTTCCTTCTTTTTATGGCTGCATAATATTCCACTGTGTGTCTGCACCACATTTTCTTTACCCATTCACCTGCTGATAGACACTTAGGTTGTTTCCATGTCTTGGCTATTGGGAATAATGCTGGAATGAACATGGGGTGCACTATCTTTGAGATAGTTATTTCATTTCCTTCAGATAAATACCAATAAGTGGGATTACTAGATCACATGGTAGTTCTATTTTTGATTTTTTGAGGGACCTCCATACTGTTTTCCATAGTGGCTGCACCAATTTACATTCCCACCAACAGTGCACAAGGGTTCCCTTTTCTCCACATCCTTGCCAACATTTGTTATCTCTTGTCTTTTTGAGAATAACCATTCTAATAGGTGTGAGGTGATATCTCATTGTGATTTTGATTTGCATTTCCCTGATGATTCGTGATGTTGAGCATTTCTTCGTGTACCTGTTGGCCATCTGTATATCTTCTTTGGAAAAAATGTCTATTTAGGTCTTCTGCCCATTTTAAAATAAAATTATTTAAGTTTTTGTTTTGTTTTCACTATTGAGTTGTATGAGTTCCTTACATATTTTGGATATTAACCCCTTACCAGATAAAATGGTTTATATTTTCTCCTATTCTGTTGGTGATTTTTCATTTTGTTGATTGTTTCTGTTGCTGTGCATGAGGATTTTTGGTTTGATGTAGCCCCATTTGTTTATTTTTGCATTTGTTGCCAGATCCAAAAAAAATCATTTCCAAGACCAAAGTCAGGGAGCTTTTCTCCTACTTGTTTTTCTAGGAGTTTTATGGTTTCAGATCTTACAGTTAAGTCTTTAATCCATTTGGAGTAAATTTTTGTGAGTGGGGTAAGACACGGGTTCAATTGCATTCTTTTGCATATGCTTATCCACTTTTCCAAACACCATTTATTGGAGAGATAACCCTTTCCGCATTGAGTCTTCTTGACTCTCTTGCCAAATATTAGTTGACCATTTATGTGTGAGCTTAGTTCTCTGCTCTTGATTTTGCTCCATTGGTCTGTGTGTCTGTTTTTATGCTAAATTTATACTGTTTTGATTACTATAGCTTTGTAATATGTTTTGAAACCAGGAAGTGTGATGCCTCAAGCCTGTCTCAGGCTTGTTTGGCTATTCAGGGTCTTTTGTGGCTCCATATGAATTTTAGGATTTTTTTTTTCATTTCTGTGGAAAATGCCTTTGGAATTTGTTAGGGATTGCACTGAATCTATAGATGGCTTTGGGTGGTGTGGACATTTTAACAATATTAAGTCTTCTAATCCACGAACATGGCATATCTTTCCATTTATTTGTGTCTTCTTCAATTTCTTTCATCAATTCCTTATAGTTTTCAGTGTACAGGTCTTTCACCTCCTTGGTTAAATTTATTATTTTTCTTGCATTTGTAAATGGGATTGTTTTATTTCTTTTTCATATAGTTTGTTGTTAGCATATAGAAACACAACTAATTTTGTATGTTGGTTTTGTATCCTGCAACTTACTGAATTTGTTTATTCTAACAGCTTTTTGGTGGAATCTTTAGGATTCTCTACATATAAAATCATATCATTTGCAAACAGAGATAATTTTACTTCTTATTTTCCAATTTGGACACCTTTATTTCTTTTTCTTGCCTAATTGCTCTGGCTAGGACTTTCAGTACTGTGTTGAATAGGAGTGGTGATAGTGCTTCTTGCTCAGTTCTTACCTGATAATGTCCATCACTGACTAGGTGTAGAAATCTTGGAGAGCTGGGGGGGGGGGGTGGTCTGTAGAAGGAAAACTCAGTATTCTGACCTACTAACATCAGTAGCATTGGGGTAAAAGAAATGCTACTTAATTGCCTGGTTGTTACTTATCCTTGGTGTTTGAATCAGAGACAAACAGGTAGAGGGACAAAATTCTTTCCTACCTTTCAGAAGGGAGTCTGTTTTCCTGAAACAAAGCTTGAGTATGCCAGGTTTTCCTTAATACAGCTCCAGATATTTCTTCATGAGTGTAAATACTTTTGGATCCGGCCATTAATTTTCCATCCTTCTTTGGTTTTTGTGACAAGGTGGGTTTTTGAGAGTTTCTGTGTTTTCTGGGTGTTTTGATGGGCAGATGGGAAATGCTTTATTGGAGGAGCTGGGAGGGACTTTTAACTACTATATGCCATTTTGTAATGAAATTTCCCCAACCCAGAAGAGTTTTTACTCTTCCAAAGTATGACTAGTTAAAACTATTCATCTCTTAACTATTTTGCTATTTCTGTGTGCCCTCAAGTGATGAACAGTGGATCCTTTTGTTAATAAAACTGAACAACAACAAGTAGTCAAAATCTGTTCTCAATTATTCCTGCTACACAGGACCCTGTTGCCTGCTCTTGTCCCCTGGGGCCTCCTAGATGCTTTTTTGTGGAGATCAGATCCTAAATGGGGTTGAGCAAGCCTCGAAGTTCTAGCCCTTTGTCTTGGTAGCAGATATTGAGTCCATGGGTGCATACACCTGCCTCCTCCCCTCAGCCAGGTAATCTTTTCTCATTCACTCAGCATCATTGTCCTGAGAGGCAATGTCTTGTAATCCATTGTAGTACAGTGAGACTTTCTGAGCTCTGGGAAGACTTTTGTCTTACATACAGCAGCTTTATCCTGAAGTGCCTTCCAATTTCTTCAGTGCACTTTTTAATATTTCTCCATCTTCTCCTGTTTTATCAGTGTGTCAACTGTAGGAACTTGATGATTTCAGATTATCAAGTGCCGAATCCTGCCTCTCTGAATTTGTTGCTTCTGGTCTAATGTGAAAGGGAAAAACGTATTTCCATGTTTATGAGAATTGTGTCCAAAAATGAGATCCTGCAACTAAAAAAAAAATCCTGTGACTGGAAAGAGCAGAGTATATGTGTTATCTCAACGGACCCTCGCCAGTCTGTGAAACACTTCTAACCTCTGCCTATAGGTGGTTCCAGGCAGATGTGGTGTGGACACTCCAATGTAGGTGCAGGAGGCTGCCCTGTGACCATCACAGCTGCCACTGCTGCTCTCAGGATGCTGCTGAGGGAATTAGGTGGCTGTGGATCCTGGTGTGTCCTGGCCAGCTTTTGTTCCCTGCTGGGGCTCATAGATGTTTTTCTGTGCAGATCAGAGCTGAAGTGGCATAGACTCACGAATGTGTGTCTGAATTTCTGGGACTGGCTTCTTGCTTGACCTTTTGCACAATTTTAGCTCCACCCCTTTGTCTCAGTCACAAGCATGATGTCTGTGGGCTGGTGAATCTGCTTCCACCTCACAATGGTCATCAATGCCCGGCTTGGCCTGTATTAATCATATCTTCTCAAATGGCTCCATGAACGGTAGTATCCTCTCTGCCAGCCCAGCTACAGCTGGTTTTTTTGAGGTCCAATTCATGGAGGTAAAGAGTATAAGTAGTTCTTCCTTGTAACACAAACTTGGCCTCATTCCTATCCTCATCTACCCTCACAAGAGGATTTATCCCCTGTCTTATGCCATAGAGATTTAGCCATCAAGCTACAGGGAGATGGGCCTTCCAACCAGGCCTCAGGGACTTGTCAACCACCTTCCTCCCCATCCTTTTCATCTCATGTTGTTTTGGCCAAATTGAGTTGAGGATCTGAAGGTCTAGCCTACTACTGGCATGACTCTGCAGTGCCCACCAGGAGGCCCTCTCAGGCTTATCTGAACATTCAGACGCACAAGTGCTAATAGGCCACACTTGGTCCCAGTTTACTCAGGAAGATACAGGAGAGGAAATAGAGCTCAGGTTTCCTACTTGGTATTTATAGTTCATACGCAGTCCTTTCAGCCTGGATGCTATTTACCGTTCAATGGTCATTTTTAAAAAAATAAATTTATTTATTTGTTTTTATTTTTGGCTGTGTTGGGTCTTTGTTGCTGTGCACGGGCTTTCTCTAGTTGTGGTGAGCTGGGCTACTCTTTGTTGTGGTGCGTGGGCTTCTTATTGCGTTGGCTTCTCTCATTGTGGAGCACAGGCTCTAGGCGCGTGGGCTTCAGTAGTTGTGGCGCGCGGGCTTAGATGCTCCACGGCATGTGGGCTATTCCCAGACAAGGGATCGAACCCATGTTCCCTGCATTTGCAGGCGGATTCTTAACCACTGCACCACCAGGGAAGCCCCTCAATGGTCACTTTTATCATAAGTGATTCTTCCTGATAACACAGCTGACATTCTCCCTGTATCAGGTTTCCAGAAAAGAGTTAGATCAGATTAGTCCATGGAGAAGGAGAGAAATGAGTTTGTTAACCCTTCACCCATGAGGGGTCACTGGTTGCAGCAGATGGCTGAGCGTAGTACCAAATTGAATACTGGTGTAGACTCGTGAGAATGTCTTGTAGTTTTTTTGTTGTTGTTTTTTTTTGTGATACGCGGGCCTCTCACTGTTGTGGCCTCTCCCGTTGAGGAGCACAGACTCCAGATGCGCAGGCTCAGCGGCCATGGCTCACGGGCCCAGCCACTCCGAGGCATGTGGGATCTTCCTGGACCGGGGCACGAACCCGTGTCCCCTGCATTGGCAGGTGGACCCTCAACCACTGCGCCACCAGGGAAGCCCTGTCTTGTAGTTTTTGGCAATAGCTCCTTGCATACCATTTTGTACAATTTTAGATGATCAAACTGACTGACGGGTAAAACATTTTGAGGGGATAAGAGGACTGCCCTTTGAAAGAGCAATAAAGTATTCTGAGTCCAATGAAAAGAGACCGTAGTCATGTAGTTAACTTTTAAGACAGTTGATTTAAAGTTTTTGTCTAGCAAATCAATGTCTGTGCTTCCTTGGGTACCATTTCTATTGACTTTTCTTCTCCTTTTTTAAAATAGACTTTATTTATTTATTTATTTATAATTTGTTTTGTTTGGTTTTGGTTTTTTTGCGGTACGCGGGCCTCTCACCACTGTGGCCTCTCCCGTCGCGGAGCACAGGCTCCAGACACGCAGGCCCAGCGGCCATGGCTCACGGGCCCAGCCGCTCCGTGGCATGTGGGATCCTCCCAGACCAGGGCACGAACCCGCGTCCCCTGCATCAGCAGGCGGACTCTCAACCACTGCGCCACCAGGGAAGCCCTAATAGACTTTATTTTTTAGAGCAGTTTTCGGTTTACAGAAAATTTGAGTAAATGGGCTGGAGAGTTCCCATATACTCCCTTTCCACTGCACACAATTTTCCTTATTATAACATTTTGCATTAGTGTGGTATATGTGTTATAATTGATGAACCAATAATGATATATTATTAACTAAAGTCTATACTTTACATTAGGATTCAGTCTTTGTGTTGCGTAGTTCTGTAGGTTTGACAAATGCATATGGTCATATATCCACCATTACAAAATCACATGGAATAGCTTCATTACCCTAAAAGTCCTCTATACTCTGCCTATTCATCCCTCACTCCCCCAGCCTCTGTCAACCACTGATCTTTAATGTCTCTTTAGTTTTGCCTTTTCCAGAATGTCAGAGAGTTGGAATCATACAGTTGGTAGCCTTTTCTGATTGGCTTCCTCACCTAGCAATCGCATTTTGGTTCCTCCATGGCTTGACAGCTCACTCCTTTTTATTGCTGAATAATAATCCATTGGATGGATGTACCACAGCTTGTTTATCTTTTTACCTATTGAAAGACATCTTGTTGCTTTCAGTTTGGGGCAGTTATGAATAAAGCTTCTATCAACATCCACGTGCAGGTTTTTTTTTTTTTTTTTTTTTTGCGGTACGTGGGCCTCTCACTGTTGTGGCCTCTCCCATTGCGGAGCACAGGCTCTGGATGCGCAGGCTCAGTGGCCATGGCTCACGGACCTAGCTGCTCCATGGCATGTGGGATCTTCCCAGACTGGGGCACGAACCCGTGTCCCCTGCATCGGCAGGCGGATTCTCAACCACTGCACCACCAGGGAAACCCTCATGTGCAGGGTTTTGTGTGGATATAGATTTTCAGTTCATTTGGGTAAATATCTAGGAGTGTGATTGCTGGCTCATATGGTAAGACTATGTTTAGCTTTGTAAGAAACTGTCAGACTGTCTTCCAAAGTATCTGAACCATTTTGAATTTCAATAATGAATGAAAGTTCCAGTTGCTCCATATCCTCACCAACATTTGATGTTGTTTCAGGATTGTTTGGCCAATCTAACAGGTATGTAGTAGTTCCTCATTGTTTTAACTTGCAATTCCCTAATGACATATGGTATTGAGTATCTTTTCATGTCCTTATTTGCCATTTGTATATCTTCTTTGGTGAAATGTCTGTTCAGATCTTTTGCCCATTTTTAAATTGTGTTGTTTATTTTCCTGTTGAGCTTGAGTTCTTCATTTATTTTGGATACAAGTTCTTTAACAGATATGTGCTTTGCAAATGTTTTCTCCCAGTCTGTGGCTTGTCTTTTCATTTTCTTAATTGCAAAGCAGAAAATTTTAATTTTAATGAAGTCCAACTTAACATTTTTTTCTTTCATGGATTGTACTTTTGATGTTGTGTCTAAAAGTCATTGCCAAATTCAAGGTTACCTAGATTTTCTCCTATACTAACTTCTAGAATTTTTATAGTTTTGTATTTTACAATTAGGTCTATGGTCCGTTTTGAGCTAGACCTTTTTTTTTTTTTTTTTTTTTGCATGTGGAATGTCTAGTTCTTCCAGCACTATTTGTTAAAAAGACTATCCTGTCTTCACTGAATTGTCTTTGCTCCCTTGTAAAAGATCAGTTGACTGTATTTGGATGGGTTTATTTTTGAGCTCGCTATGCTGGACAGTTGATCTATCTGTCCATTCTTTCACCAATACCACACTGTCTTGATTGCTATAGCTTTATGTAAGACTTGAAGTTGGGTAGTGTCAGTTCTCTAACTTTGTTCTTTTAATTTTTTTTTTCCTATGAATGAACAATACTTTTTTATTTCTCTGCATGCCTCATAGTTCTTTTACTTCAGTCAGACATTTTGAATATTATAACGTGGTAACTCTGGAAATATTAGGATGTGGTAACTCAGATTCTCCACTTTCCCAGGGTTTGTTGTTGCTGCTTGCTGTGGGATGTGGTTGTTTATCTGTTTGGTGATGTTTCTAAACTATTTTTGTAAAGACTGTATTCCTTCTTGTGTGTGGCCATTGAATTCTCTGTTCCATTGGCTTAGTGGTCAGCTAGTGATTTGACAGAGATGTTCTTAAACATCTGGAGAAAAAAAACCAAACCAAAACAAAACAAAACAAAAAACACCTGATCTTTGCAGATTGGCTGTTTTGAAGCACTTCCTCAGTGCTTATCCAGGCTGTTTACAACTCTGCCTTAGCTTTTACTTTCTGCTTGCACAGAGCCTAAAAGCCAATCAGAGGTGAATGTTTAGGATTTTCTCAGGTCTTCTCTGAGCATGCATCCAGCCCTGGGCATGTGTATGGCCTATAGATTACCTGGGATACATGGAGATTTCTAGAGTCTTTTTTCTCCCATGTATCTCCTTTCCCAGCTTCCTCCTTCTCTGGCTTTCTGGTGTGTCTGCTGCCTGCCCCATATCTTATCCCTTGCTCCAGGTGGCTGTGGCTAGTGTTTGTGCCTTTAAAGGTTTTCGAAACACTGTCCAGGAGGCTGCTGCAGCCCTGGGAAAGTTCTGAGTTGGATGGGGTGAAACAAAGGCGCACTCCTGAGTGGACCTCTCAGAAAGCCACCAGACAGGTTATAACACACAACTACAATTCTTTGCTAACAAGGTCTGTATTGCCTTTCCTGGCACAAGCAACTTGTATAACTGGAAAAAATAACACATTAAATTATGGGGACAGAAATGATTCTGATAATGAATGAAGAACTCATTGAGATTTTGTGTTTAGTAAGCTGAGGTTTGAGAGCAATCATCCAATCTTTATACATCTTAATGTATATTATATTTCTAGAATTTGGATTCATAGCAAGATGTTCTGAAGAACAGCAACAACCCTCTAGGGGATAGCCACTTCAACATCATGACCAAAGGCAAAGAATCTGCTGTCAGAAACCTTCATTTTGTTTACATCCTGACCTTAGTATTTGGAACCATAATCCATTTCTCTGATGAAAGTGAATTTGTGGTGGACATGTCAAAAATAGGCCTTATTCGTGTTCGCAAAGACCTGCCACCAAAAACCAAAGTCTTAGATATGTCTCAAAACTACATATCTGAGCTTCACTTCTCTGACATCGGCTTTCTCTCAGGGCTGAAAGTTTTGAGACTTTCCCATAATAGAATCCAGTACCTTGATATTAGTATTTTCAAGTTCAACCAGGATTTGGAATATTTGGATTTATCTCACAATTGGTTGCAGAAGATATCCTGTCATCCGATCACTACAAGTCTCAAGCATTTAGACCTCTCATTCAATGACTTTGATGCCCTGCCCATCTGTAAGGAATTTGGCAACTTGACTCAACTGAATTTCTTAGGATTAAGTGCTACAAAGTTACAGCAATTAGATCTACTACCAATTGCTCACTTGCACCTAAGTCGCATCCTTCTGGATTTGGAAGGTTATTTTGTGAAAGAAAATGAGAAAGAAAGTCTTCAAATTCTGAATACAAAGGAACTTCACCTTGTTTTTCACCCAAATAGCTTCTTCTCTGTCCAAGTGAACATATCAGTGAATAGTTTAGGGTGGTTACAACTGACTAATATTAAATTGAATAATGACAACTGTCAAGTTTTAATTAAATTTTTGTCAGAACTCACTAGAGGGCCAACCTTACTGAATTTTACCCTAAACCATATGGAAACAACTTGGAAATGTTTGGTTGGAGTTTTTCAATTCCTTTGGCCCAAACCTGTAGAATATCTCAATATTTACAATTTAACAATAGTTGAAAGCATCAATGAAGAAGTTTTTACTTATCATGAAACAACATTGAAAGCACTGAATATAGAACATATTATAAACAGAGTTTTTATTTTTTCACAGACAGCATTATACACAGTGTTTTCTGAGATGACTGTTACGATGTTAACCATATCAGACACACCTTTTGTACACATGCTTTGTCCTCAGAAACCAAGCACATTTACATTTTTGAACTTCACCCAGAATATTTTCACAGATAGTGTTTTTCAAAATTGCCACACTTTAGTTAGATTGGAGACACTTATTCTACAAAAGAATGAATTAAAAGACCTTTTCAAAGTAGGTCTCATGACTAAGGATATGCTCTCTTTGGAAATACTGGATGTTAGCTGGAATTCTTTGGAATATGATAGACATGATGGAAATTGCACTTGGGTTGGGAGTATAGTGGTGTTAAATTTATCTTCAAATATACTTACTGACTCTGTTTTCAGATGTTTACCTCCCAGGGTCAAGGTTCTTGATCTCCACAATAACAGAATAAGGAGCATCCCTAAAGATGTCACCAGTCTAGAAACTTTGCAAGAACTCAATGTTGCTTCCAATTCTTTAGCCCACCTTCCTGGATGTGGTACCTTTAGCAGCCTTTCCATACTGATCATTGACTATAATTCAGTCTCCAACCCATCAGCTGATTTCTTCCAGAGCTGCCAGAAGATTAGGTCCCTAAAAGCAGGGAACAATCCATTCCAATGTACATGTGAGTTAAGAGACTTTATCCAAAGTGTAGGCCAAGTATCAGGTGAAGTGGTAGAGGGTTGGCCTGATTCTTATAAGTGTGATTATCCAGAAAGCTATAAGGGAACCCCACTAAAGGACTTCCATGTATCTCCATTATCCTGCAACACAGCTCTGCTGATTGTCACCATTGGGGTCCCTGGGCTGGTAGTGGCTGTTACCGTGACTGCCCTCTGTATCTACTTGGATCTGCCCTGGTATCTCAGGATGGTGTATCAGTGGACCCAGACCCGGCGCAGGGCTAGGAATGTACCCTTAGAAGAACTCCAAAGAGCTCTCCAGTTCCATGCTTTTATTTCATACAGTGAACATGATTCTGCCTGGGTGAAGAATGAGTTAATACCAAACCTAGAAAAAGAAGATATAAGAATTTGTCTCCATGAGAGAAACTTTGTTCCTGGCAAGAGCATCGTGGAAAATATCATAAACTGCATTGAGAAAAGTTACAAGTGCATCTTTGTTTTGTCTCCCAACTTTGTCCAGAGTGAGTGGTGCCATTATGAACTCTACTTTGCCCACCACAATCTCTTCCATGAAGGATCTAATAACTTAATCCTGATCTTGCTGGATCCCATTCCACAGGACAGCATTCCTGGCAAGTATCACAAGCTGAGGGCTCTCATGGCCCAGAGAACTTATTTGGAATGGCCCAAGGAGAAGAGCAAACATGGACTTTTTTGGGCTAATATTAGAGCTGCTTTTAATATTAAATTAATACTAGTCACTGAAAATGATGATGTGAAAGCTTAAAAAGATCAGACGTCCAACTTAAGAAACCATCATTAACTTGAATTCTGATGGACACTGTGCTTTCAAGTTATTGTGTTTGCTGCCTCCATTATCTCTATGCATTCAGGAAACACTTAATGAAAACTGTGTTTCAGTTGAACTGGGAACCAGACTGGGGGCTGTGGTGGTGCTCAAACATGCTGATGACAGGTAGCTCAGTCTCTTCTGGTTGAACCATTCCGTTTCAAATTGAAACAAGCTCTTTTGAGTAAATGCTCTCTTCTCCTTTCCCCAGAGGATTTTGTGTGAGCAGGAGTTTATGAGACTTCATGGAAGGAAAGAGTCAACCTCAGAACTGTATGCAGTGGAGTGTCCTGTGGATCCTCATCGGCCTCTGGTCGGCTCTGTTATCCTGCTCTACTTTGGGGCTGGGGGAGAAATTAGACCAGATATGGAAAATAAAGATACTTTTTTTTTTCTTCACATCTGAGTAATAGTTTATAAAATGTTTGACTTTGCTACACAAATATGCAATTAATCATCAGCGACTCATGGCATTGGTAGTCTATGTATATAAAGGGAAATAGAGTCTTAGTCATAGGCTGTTGAGGTCAAAGACATGATTTACTGGCTTGCCAAGGAAACTCAGAGCCAGATTTATTTGTAACCGATTGAATAGGAGTTATCTGGTTGTGTTAGAATTTTGGCGAATGCCTCAAAGCTGACAAAAGGCCGTAAATATCACCACATTTTAAACAGATATTAGACACAGCCAGGCTGGAATTATAAAAAAATAGCAGAAAGAGGTCAGTAACTATCAGTAACTATCAACTCATATTACCCATTTTCAGAAGACTGGCTTCAAAAGGGTGATTAGAGAGTCATTAAGTAGAGGTTCTAGACTTATGGGGAAATTGCTTTGGATTTCTTCCAAAGGCAAACGAGATGGGCTGTAAGCTTAGGAGAACAGTAACCTTACATCCTACTCCCAGCCTGAAAGCTTGCAGAGTAACAGGAATGCACAGGTCCAGTGAGGCAGACAGAGTATGGAGTGACAGCTCTTGGAAGAGCTGGATGAGTGTCACCTATTGGCAAACAATGCTTTACAAATATAGGTGCTTGATAAATATTTGTTGAATGAATGCATGAGTGCTTCTCACCTAGAGAATTCAGGAGGTAAGAGGGTGGCTTGGGCAGCCCGAAATAGCAGAATGAGGAAAGAAAGGAAGCAGTGATTGCAACCTACCCTTCCATTATTTGGCATGGCAGAAGTGTTGTGGATTTCCTGTGGGCCATAATGACCATGGGAAGGGTATCTGGGCTTGAGGTGTCATGATATGACCTTAGCTAATAGGGCAGCCTGTTGGGCAAAGGGACAATACTGCTAAGAGGCAAGGGGTTAGGGAGAAGAGGCGTATGACTTGGGGAGTCAGGGGGGTGCTGCAAGAGGTCAGCCAGAGAATGTGCCACTTGCATCAAAGAGCTGTGCAATGTGGGATCCCCCCAAGGCCTCTGAATGACCCACAGATGCATCCTGTGAAAGAGCCAACATTTGGACTCCGCCATAATCAGAGGCAGAGGCGTGATGGCCTGCCTGCCTTATCCAGTTGTTAATTGCAGGGAGACTTGCTCCTTTTTCTCTAATACTCTCTTCACTTGCAGGGGCCTGGGAACATCCAGAATATAGAGAAGGCAGAGAAGATGGAGGAAGAGTGATGATATTGACCACACTCCTTCCCCGCTTCACTGCAAGAAAGGCCCGAGCCAGGGCCAAGCAGAATTTTAAATTAGGTGTGAGACTGATGTTAAACTGGACTGGCCTGGACATTTCAATGCCTGAAATAGAGGTGCAATTACTAAAATGAGACTTGTCACTAAAATCTGTGGGATTCAGGATTCAGGATAGATCCTGAATAGATCCTTATAGAGGGAGAGATTCAACAAAACTTGCTTGTAAAGCTATGGTTAGAGAGAAAAATAAAGCCCTTTCCTTCTGGACTTAGCTCATTCAATAAACTAGTTTCATAATTAATAGTTATAAAGAAACTAGCCTTAATGAAATTGTAGTAGAGTCATCTTCTCTCTGCATTAGCCCTTCCTTCTCTTCAGGAGAGCACTTACTTTCTTCCACAGGCCCTTTCCCAAATGGTAAATTTTCTCTAGCCCCTGTTGGACTTGTTCCCTAAACTAAAAAATCCCCAAGCCAACAAACAAAACCAAAACAGCAAACAACAACTGGGACTTCCCTGGTGGCGCAGTGGTTAAGAATCCGCCTGCAAATGCAGGGAACACAGGTTTGATTGCTGGTCTGGGAAAATCTCACATTCTGTGGAGCAACTAAGCCCGTGCACCATAACTACTGAGCTTGCGCTCTAGAGCCCGCGAGCCACAACTACTGAGCCTGCATGCCACAGCTACTGAAGCCTGCACATCTAGAGCCCGTGCTCTGCAACAGGAGAAGCCACCGCAGTGAGAAGCCTGCTCACCACAAGGAAGAGTAGACCCCGCTCGCCGCAACTAGAGAAAGCCCGTGCGCAGCAACAAAGACCCAACACAGCCAAAAATAAAAAAATAAATCATAAAAAAAGCAAACAACATACTATGTCACACCTTCTAAATGATCAAATATTTTTAAATGGTTCCAATATGTTTCCCACAAAATACTGTTGACAGTATTTAGAAAATATAGAATATATTTTATATGAAAATATAGAATTTTGGCATTTTCAAATAGAATTAAACAAAACCTGTATTTTTGCCACGTATGAAACCATACACATTTCAGACATATGAAAGCTCTATCATAAGAGATCAGTTTGTTTTTTAGATAAAGATGTTCTATCTCCAGGAATCCTCTGTTTCCTCTTTTGAATTCTTCCAGTTGCAAGTAGCAGATACCAACTTGGGAAAGGGCGTGTTTATTTCAAGGATACAGAAGTGTCTCATGGACCCACGCAGCTTTTGTGATATTCTTCCCTCCCTTTTTTTCTACTGCCACCCCCAGGTGAGTCTGCAGGCCATCAGGGACAGAGTGTGCATGTTCCACTCTGTAACCTGGAGCAGAGCATCTGCTGTCCCACCAATATCTCTCACCTGTATGACTGCAGTAAACTCACTGGCCTCCCTGCTTTTACTCTTGCCTCATACATTCTCCAAACAGCAATCAGAGTAATTATTTTTAAAGTATAAATTATTTTAAGCCACTCCCCTGCTTAAAACGTTCTAATGACCTCCCCTTGCAGTAAGAACAAAAGTCAAGCTCCTTGTCATGACCTGCTGTCATGGTGGTGAGTGAGGACGGGGATTGAGGAGTGGGGAGCAGGGTTACCTGCCTCATGACCATTATCGAGAAGAGTGGTGTAGGGGTCTGCTAAGGCTGCCCTGACAATATACCACAGGCTGGGTAGCTTAAACCACAGAAATGTATTTCTCACAGTTCTGAAGTCCAAAAAAGGGAGAGATTGGCAGAGAAGATGGGATGGAGGGGTGTGAAAGCATGGCTAAGAGACAGTGACTGGATGACTGGGATATAAATGGAGGAGAGAGTGAGTCTTAATGAGAACACAGAACACAGCACTGGGAAAGGAGGAAGTCACTTTCTGTCTAGATTTCTGGAGATTGGTTTGATCGGAAGAGAATTAGAATAAATTACAGGCAGATAAAGAGACTTAAAGGGATTTCTAAAGCCACAGGGACTTTCTGTTTTTTGTTTGTTTGTTTGGCCACATGGCATGTGGGATCTTAGTTCCCAGACCAGGGATCGAACCCACGCCTCCTGCATTGGAAGCACGGAGTAAGGAATCTCAACAGAGTCAAGTCTAAATATGAAGTAACTTTTGTGAGCAGATTTCAGACATCTTCAGCCCTTTTGAGGTATTAACAGTGCACTCTAGCTTAACATTTTCAATCTCCAATTCCATCTAAAGGTCTCCTTTCCCCATATCATAGGGTGTAGCCTTACATCATAAACACTGGTATCTCAATGCTGCTGACTCTCTCACTGCTGCCTCTTTATGTATATGTACCTGGGAAATGTGAGGATGGGGTGATGGTGGGGATTGCACTGTCTGGTTTAACTGCTTTAGGAAGTGCTTGGCCCGAATTGTTGGGAGCTCTCCTTAGAATATGGGGTAAGTAACACTTCCTAGTCCTTGGTTTTGGACCCAAGTCATAGGAAAAGTTCCAGTCAACACCCTATACCATAATCAGTAGAACCAACAGAAGGGAAACCAAAATTGTCAGTAGGCTATTGAATTATATGGCAGATGAACAACCTAAAAATCTATTCTAAATTTGGATTAAATCATTTAAAAAAGACATATAAAAAATCAAAAAGGCATATTCATAGCAATAGGCAGAGAAAAATGGTATGGATTTATGTCAGTTGTTTCAAAGAGTTCACTTCATGGAATGTATCCTAAGGAAATAATTGCTCATACACATCCTAAGAAAATGGGTGAACATGATGCTTATTGCAGAGTTGTTTATGATAATAATGTGAAGTTTGGAGACAACTTAAAAAGATTGCTTGAATACATTGTTAATTAAAATATTTTAAAAATACATTGTAAATAAAATGGAATATTATTCAGCCAATAATAACAAAGCTGTAGGTGGATATTTACTGATATAAACAGACATTTATGACGCATTATGGATTAAGAAAAGCAGATTAGGGCTTCCCTGGTGGCACAGTGGTTGAGAATCTGCCTGCCAATACAGGGGACACGGGTTCGAGCCCTGGTCTGGGAGGATCCCACATGCCGCCGAGCAGCTATGCCCGTGAGCCATAACTACTGAGCCTGCGTGTCTGGAGCTTGTGCTCCACAACAAGAGAGGCCGCAACAGTGAGCACCGCGGTAAAGAGTGGCCCCTGCTCGCCGCAATTAGAGAAAGCCCTCGCGCAGAAACGAAGACCCAACACAGCCAAAAATAACAAATTAATTAATTAATTTAAAAAAAGAAAAGCAGATTACAAAACAGAATACTTGGTCCAGTGCCATCTGAGGGGGCGGATATGTGAATAGCAATTTGGCAACAGGTATCAAGAGCCTAAAGCATGTTTACATATATATTATAATGTCTGGGGCTTCCCTGGTGGCGCAGTGGTTGAGAGTCCGCCTGCCGATGCAGGGGACGCGGGTTCGTGCCCCGGTCCGGGAAAATCCCACGTGCCGCGGAGTGGCTGGGCCCGTGAGTCTGCGCGTCCGGAGCCTGTGCTCCGCAACCAGAGAGTCCACAGCAGTGAGAGGCCCGCGTACCGCAAAAAAAAAAAAAAAAAAAAAGTCTACATGGTTGCTCCAAAAGTGATATTGGTGTATCTCTATATGGTAAGTTATTATTGATTTGAAATTTTGTTTTTATTTATTCATATTTCCTGTTTTCTTCAGTAAACATTTATTACTTGGATAATAAAAAAATCAAATTAACTGAAAAATTATGTTTGAGGAGATCATATACACATATATCTATCTGACCTTGTTATGAAGAATAACTCTCTAAACCTAAAAGCAATATATAGCAGTAGTCTGCTGGAGCTGGTTTGTACACACTTGTGAGAACCAGTGGTTAAATATTCAGAAATTTTGCAGGCAGGTCAGTTGGTAACTAGAAATCAGCTATACTGGAAATACTTACACCATAGATATTGGCAAGTGCTAAAAAATCAGGCTTTTTATTTTTGTTTTGTAACCTGGTTCACCAGCACACAACTAACTGATAGTAGTAGCAAAGAGAAAGTCAACTTACCTGTTTATATAAAACGTTATGTACTTATTGGTTCAAAAGATCATGGGATAAAAAGATAAACAATGAGGGAAGATGTTTGCAGAAAGTTTGATGGAGGGTTAGTGTCAGTAACATAAAAGAGAATGTATAATTAAATAGTAAAATCATAACCCTGATATAGGCAATGACGTGAACAAGTAATTCACAGAAGTGATAGAAATTATCAATAAACATGAAAACCCATCCAAAACATTTATTTACTCCTTCCAGGAATTTATCCTAAGCCAACAGTAAAAAACTTGGACCAAGATTGTGTACGAAGTTGCTGGTTAACATTTCGTGAAGCTAAAAGAGGAACCCTCCCCTCAGGTCAGTAGCTGGAGACAGGTTGGCCTTAGCCTAAGATTTACTCAGGTGGCAACTTAAAAGAAAATTGCTGGAAAATTTTAAGTAGTTAAGGGAGAATTAATTAAATGCTAAATGTCCTAGTGATGTCATCTTTCATTCCCAGCCAGCTTCATGGGGCACAGTTTGAACTCTGGGGTCAGGTTGGAGGAATTATACTTTCTGTCAGGAAAATAGGGAGGGAAGGAAGGAATGGAACACAGCTGACCCTTGAACAAGATGAGTTTGAACTGCACTGGTCCACTTACACACAGATAGTTTTTCAATAAATATGTACTACTGTACTACACTATTTGCGGTTGGTTGAATTCAAGGATGCGGAACCACAGCTACAAAGGGCCAACTGTAAAGTTATAATCATATTAGGCACCCTTAACACCTGCTTTGTTCAAGGGTCAACTGTACTAACTCCACTGGGAGAGGCATCTCCCGAACTAGGACACTGTGGTCAGAGCATTTGTTTTCTTCCTTGTTGATTAAGAAACAATACTTCTGCCTCTTCCGGAAAAAAAAACACTCACAAACTAGAAACGGATGGGAACTTCCACAACCTGATAAAAAGCATAGATGGAAAACTCACAGCTAACATCATACTTAATGGTTCTCAAAGCTCTTCCCTAACATTTGGAGCCAGACGAGGATGTCTGCTCACACCACTTCCATTCCACATTGTACTGGGAATGCTAGCCAGGGCAGTTAGGCAAGAACATGTTATAAAAGGTATCCATCTTGGAAAGGAAGAAGATGACATTTTGCAGATGACATGATTTTAATTGCAGAAAATACTTAGGAATCCACTAAAAAGCCATTAGAACTAATACACAAGTTCAGCAAATTTGCAAAGAAGATATATAAATGGCTAATCTACACATGAAAAGATGCTCAACATCATTAGGTATCAAGGAAATGCAAATTAAAACCATAATGAGATACTGCTTCATTCCCAGTAAGAAGGCTATAATAAAAGTCAGATGATAACAAGTGTTAGCAAGGATATGGAGAAATTGGAGCATTTATACACTGTTGGTGGAAAGGTAAAATGGTGCAGCTAGCCTGGAACTCCTCAAAAGGCTAAACACAGTTACCATACGATGCAGCAAGTCCATGCCTAAGTATCTAAGTATCCACCCAAGAGAGAGTATGTCTACCAAAAACTTGTACGTGAATGTTTATACATTCATAAGAGCCATAAGTGTAAACAACCCAAATATCCATCAGCTGATGAATGGATAAATAAAATGTGGTATATCCATACAATGGAAAGTTATTTAGCAACAAAGAAATGAAATCCTGACACATGGTTCAACATGGATGGATCTTGAAAACACTAGTCTAAGTGAAAGAAAAAAAACCACACAAAGAACCACTTCTAATATGATTCCATTTATATGAAATATCCAGAATAGGCAAATCTATAGAGATTAGTACAATCTGTAGTGATTGTCTAGGTCTGAGGCAAATGGGGCATTGGAGGATGACAGCTAAGGGGTGTGGTTCTTTTCAGGGTGATGAAAATGTTCTAAATTGCTTGCGGTAATGGTCGCACAGTTCTGTGAATTGATCTGAAGTCACTGAATTGTACACTTTAAATGGGTGACATTTTTTATGGTATATGAATTACATCTCAATAAAACTTTTGTTTTAAAAAAACAAACAACACATACAGGTCCCATCTAATTGGCAGAACATTTACATTGCCCTGGATCCAAAAAGAAACACCTGGGTATGGAATCAAGAGTGGGCAGAAACTGCTATTGAGAGAAGTAAAGAGGTGCCTAGGCTCTAAGATATGGAACCTCTGTTTTGAGTTAGCTCTTTGAGCTGCTATTGACTGGACTTAGGCTTGTACTTATTTGCATGGCTGTGATAACTCCATCTAGGCTCAGGCCATCCAATGTGGTAGAGCCACTAGCCACGTGTGCCCATGGAACACCTGAAATGTGGGGAGCCCAGATGAGATGGGCTGTGAATGTAGAACACACACTGGATTTTGAAGACTTAGAATGAAGAATATTATAGATGATATCTTATTAATAATGTTTTATATTGATGGCATGTTAAAATGATATTTTGGATATACTGGGTTAAGTAAAATATTTTAAAAAGTTAAAAGAAAGCATGTTCTTTGAGAATTAAAGTTTTTCCTTAGGAGAGGTGGATATATCAATGCCTGGGTGTACATAATTACAAGTATGTTTGGCCCCTGTTTACCTATTACAGGGGTCCCCAACTCCCGGGCTGTGGACTGCTACCGGTCCGCAGCCTCTTAGGGACCGGGCCGCATAGCAGGAGGTGAGTGGCGGGCAAGTGAGTGAAGCTTCACCTGCCGCTCCCCATCGCTGGCATTACTGCCTGAACCATCCCCCACCCACCCACTTCTGTGGAAAAATTGTCTTCCACGAAACCAGTCCCTGGTGCCAAAAAGGTTGGGGACTGCTGACCTATTGGATAATAGGGAGAAAAAAAAAGAGGCGGGTGGGCAACTCAGAGTGGGGATGAGCTTGTGAGTGCTAAAGTGCTTTCTTTCTGCCCTGCTGACTTCCCTGTCCTGGGCATTAGTTTCTAGATTTGGTTCACAAAATCAAATGCCTTTTGGGAGCCAGGAACTGAATTGTTAATCAAAGAGCCCCCTTATCTCCATTTATGGACCTGGGGGAAGTAATGGTAAGTGAGAGTGGAAGGGGGGAGGACGTTCATTCTTTCAGTCACAAAAATAGATTTATAGACATGCCTCCCGCTTAAACAAATTGTGAGGGGCTAGGAGGAAACAGAGAGAGACAGAATAGTACAAGTCAAAAAGAATCTCAGGGTTCTTAGGGAAGTTGACTTTGCTTGCTGTGGGAGAAAAGCTGATTCCAGCAAGAATTGCATCCAGCTTGTATAGGACATCATGCAGCACCAGGCTGAGCACAAGTTCAGAGGAAGACAGCTAGCTAGCATTTCTTAGCTTTATTTGCCCATTTGTTGTTTTGTTACTGTTGTTTTAAAAGACCAGAGTGGAGTTATGAGGTTGGATTCCTTGAGCATGCCGACAACAGCAACGAACCCACAGGAAATGTCTTAGACCTTATCGGAGAAAAGAGATTGTTAGCTAGCGTGTTTTTCACATGGAGATTTCAAAAATCACTTTTTGAAGAAAGTTTGAAATATCCATGGAAAAAACTTTGAGCACCAGATTTTCTCTGAAATCCAGTTTGTCGGAAAAGACATGATTAGCCTCCATTTGGTAAAAGCCCATGAGTGATCTTCTCTATGAATGAGTTTTAGCAAAACTTTGATCTTGACCCCTCCCTCTTCCCACTTTCAGCCACCTTTAATAGTGGCCTGATCAAAAGCCAATTAGATGACCTTCTCTGGTGGCACAGTGGTTAAGAATCCGCCTGCCAATGCAGGGGACATGGGTTCGAGCCCAGGTCCGGGAAGACTCCACATGCCACAGAGCAACTAAGCCCGTGCACCACAACTACTGAGCCTGCGCTCTAGAGCCCACAAGCCACAACTCCTGAGCCCGCATGCCACAACTACTGAAGCCTGTGCACCTAGAGCCCATGCTCCACAACCAGAGAAGCCACCACAATGAGAAGCCCACACACCGCAAGGAAGAGTAGCCTCCGCTCGCCGCAACTAGAAAAAGCCCGTGTGCAGCAACGAAGACCCAATGCAGCCATAAATAAATAAATAAATAAATAAATAAATGTATGTATGGGAAAAAAAGCTTAAAAAAAAAACCTAGTTACAACAGAAGTATTATACTTAACATTGATGACTCTTACATGTCTATATTAATCAAACCAACAAGCTTAAGCCACCTTCAATACCAGATATCAGTTTAGTAGTGAATATTATCCAGATAACATGAACCTGAAATTCACTCTGGCCAGATTATTTTCTATTTCTGAGTATTTATATAAGCACTTAATTTTTTTTAAGCCTATTAAGTAGAGCTCTTTTACAAATTCATTTTTTTGCAATATCATACACCTACAACACACGTAGATACATATGAACACACAAACAAACACAGAGGCCTTATAGTACCCATTTCAAAATTTCAGCCCTCAGTCAGGTATAACATAAAAGCCATCAGTTACAAGGGGCTGGATTCAAACTGGGTTTCTAGCAGATGAACAAACCCATTTTACTAGTGTTTACAGAAAAGGCACTTAAGATTTCTATTTATCCTTGACAAGTCAAGTTCTAAATTACTTTACCCTCTTTTTTAAAATTTCCATTTAAAAAGATGTCAGAAATTAGGGTTCCTGAAAAGACCAGATAGGACATTTGCATCTCAAAGGTACAGGCAAGTTCCTCCTAGGATGATTTTGTTTCCCCTTTGTTTAATACTTTCAAGGCTTTGGGAGTGGCAAAAGGATTGGTGAGTTTTGGATTATTTTTGGAACCACACCTCTGGTCCTGTAAAGACTACATTTATAAAACAAGGAAGTTTTGTTTTCCTTTTCAAAGAATTGGGTGGTTACCTCAATGATATTGAAGGACTGACATACCCATTCACCTATGTTGGAAAGTTTTACTTTTCCTCATTTAGCTTAGGGGAGAAGGCCTCTTCCAAAATTCCTATCAGGGTCTGAATATCAGCTATGGTCAGTTTAGTCAGACCAGTGGCCTCCTATTTTGTTAATCTACTTCCAAACATTTTTGAAGATCTTCCTTAGGTTTAAGAAATTTGTACCTTATATTTAGACACTGTATAACCCTTTTTACTTAATCACTGGCTGGATATCTTTGGCCAAGCCCGGAACCTCGATATTGCACATTCCAGGGTCTACTAAGGCTTCTATTTTAGCTTCAGAATTTATCTGTTCCTTTTTGCTTTTTGTTAGAACCGTTTGGTGATGAGGGTGGTTCCCTTGCCCCTGGAGAAAGAGTGGCCCCTAACTTAGTTAACAAATCTCTTCCCGTTAAAGGGATGGGACAGTCAGGCATAAACAGAAAGGAATGTAAAAAGAGCTGGCCATTCATCTCAGGTGTAATATGATGGTTTCATAAATTGAGTGCTTCAGATAATGACTATAAATGAAAGGGCAACATGGAGGTTGAGCAAATAGAAGATATTTGAGTCAACTAATTAAGCTAGATAGAAAACTGAAGCCATGCTTTCATTAAATGCTTGAAGACAGGCAGTTTTGATACTGACCAGGGTTCTTGGACTTCCCCAATAAATAGAAATTGACTAGAGGCCAGACAGGAAACTCAGGCAAGGCTTTATTGGGGCCCCTGCCACAGCAGAGGGGAGCAAGAACAAGTAACAGTTTCCCTTGCTTGCTGGCCCGAGGTGGAGGGGGGTGGCAAGCTGGTTCCTTATTTGGAGTGAGGTTAGGGGTGTATCCAGGGGGGTCGCTGGAGGTGTGGCTTGGTGGTTTGCCCGCCCCTTTGTGGTGTTGTGTGCAGTGGGCATGCGCAGTACCCTGCTTTTGCTCCCGACACCATGTTTTTGCTCCAGGCTCTTTAGAAGCGGCAGCTGGGCTTTTTTGGTCTTTTTGTGTCTTTTGTCCAGAATTTGCCCCAACTGCACATGCACGCAGTTATTTTTAGTCCCTTATAGTTGTTTTGGGTTTTTTTTGTTGCTTGAGGAGTCATTTGTCCAGATACAAGCACTGCAGCACTGCCACAAAGGGTCCCAGGTCCCAGCTTGTCTCAGTTTTATAAATTTAAATTTGCTGTGATGGTTGCCGTTGTTAAGCAAACAAAGACCGCTTTCATCTTGCTTGTGATGGGTTCACTGTGTGCTAAGCACTCACGTCTGTGTGTGGGATCCTGTCTCTGCCCTTTGTCTCTCCAGTCACACGCTGTGCACCATACCTGATGGTGCTGACCACTACTTCCTTGAACTCTGGAGTTTGGCCAGAAAGTTAAAAGATCCCCAGATTTGGATTCAGGTTTAGGAATAAGTAGGGAAACCCACTCGAGCCATAAGCCCAAACCACTTTTACTTCAATATAGCTTATACAGGATGGTTCTGTTCTGAGATAGTAGGCACTGGCCCAGGCAGTAATTGAGTATTATTTTTATTCTCATTGAAATATTTCTCCTTGTATGAGTAGCTCTTTCAGGAAGCTAGAGAGGAAGACTTGGGTCATGTCTGGGTCTTTCAGCCAAATACAAACAATGACATAAAAATACCACCCTTACTTTTTTTTTTTAATTAATTTAATTTTATTTATTTTTCACTGCGTTGGGTCTTCGTTGCTGCGCATGGGCTTTCTCTAGTTGCGGCAAGCGGGGGCTACTCTTTGTTGCAGTGCGTGGGCTTCTCATTGCGGTGGCTTCTCTTGATGTGGAGCACGGGCTCTAGGTGTGTGGGCTTCAGTAGTTGTGGCACGAGGGCTCAGTAGTTGTGGTGCACGGGCTTAGTTGCTTCTTGGCATGTGGGATCTTCCCGGACAAGGGCTCGTACCTGTGTCCCCTACATTGGCAGGAGAACTCTTTTATTTATGGAACTTTTGAATTTTATTTTATTTTTTATACAGCAGGTTCTTATTAGTTATCTATTTTATACATATTAGTGTATATATGTCAATCGCAATCTCCCAATTCATCCCACCACTACCACCCCTCCCCCCGCCACTTTTGGTTGCAATGGTGAATGGGATTGTTTCCTTAATTTCTCTTTTTGATCTTTCGTTGTTAGTATATAGGAATGCAAGATATTTCTGTGCATTAATTTTGTGTCTTGCAACTTCTACCAAATTCATTGATTAGCTCTAGTAGTTTTCTGGTGGCATCTTTAGGATTCTCTATGTATAGTATCATGTCATCTGCAAACAGTGACAGTTTTACTTCTTCTTTTCCAGTTTGTATTCCTTTTATTTATTTTTCTTCTCTGATTGCCATGGCTAGGACTTCCAAAACTATGTTGAATAAGAGTGGCGAGAGTGGACATCCTTGTCTTTTGAATAAGACCAAAGTTAGGCACCAAACTGTGTGTAGGTAACAAAAGGTAATGCAAAAAGAATCCTAATTCAACCACACAGGGATGGAACTCTCAAAAAAGCCATGGGGAGGTACGTATCAAATATAGAAAGTACACCAGCTGTGAATCCTAGCGTGAGCTCTAAAGGATCTTGGGGAGGTTGGGGTCAGAGGACTCGCCTTGAATGTGTAAACCCCTCTGTATTAGTTTCCTGTGGCTGTTGTAACCAGTTACCATAAACTTGGTGGCTTAAAACAACGGAAGCTTGTTCTCTCATAGATGTGGAGGCCAGAAGTCTAAATTCAAGGCGTCAGCAGGACTGCACTCTCTCCAGAGCCTCTCCGGCTTCTGGTGGCCCTCTGGCTATTGGCATTCCTTGCCTTGTGGGTGTATCATTCCACTCTCTGCCTTCATATGGCCATCTTCATATTTTCATATGGCCTTCTTCTCCATGTCTTTGTTGTCTCTGTCAAATATTCCTCTGCCTTTCTCTTGTTTATAATTTTTTATGCTTAAAAAATTCTAATTATTATTTTTAACTGAAATGTAGTTGATGTACTGCCTAATGATTTGACATTTGAATACATTATGGAATGATCACCATGATATGTCTAGTAACCATCTGTCCCCATACAGAGTTATTGCAATATTATTGACCATATTCCTTATGCTGTATATTACATCCCCATAACTTATTTATTATATAACTGGTGGTTTGTACCTCTTAATCCCCTTCACCTATTGTTCCCACCCTCCATCCCCCTCCCCACTGGCACATATTTATTCTCTGTATCTGTGAATCTGTTTTCATTTTGTTCGTTTTGTTTTTTAGATTCCACATATAAGTGAGATCATGTGGTTTTTGTCTTTCTCTGTCTGACTTATTCCACTTAGCATAATACCTTCTAGATCTATCCATGTTGTTGCAAATGGCAAGGTTTCATTTTTTTTTTTTTTTTTTTTTTTAGCGGCTGGGTAATATTCCATTGTATACGTATACCACATCTTTATCTTTTGTCTATTGATGAACGCTTAGGTTGCTTCCGTATCTTGGCTATTGTAAATAACGCTCCCTCTTTCTCTTATGAGGATAATTGTCACTGGATTTAGAGACCACCTAGATAATCCAGGATGATCTTCTCAAGATTCTTAACTTAATTATCTCTACAAATACCCTTTTTCTAAATTAGATAATATTCAGTTAGGAGATTAGGACATGGTTAGGAGGCAGACATATCTTTTTTGGGGGGAGGGTCACCATTCAACCCATTACATATCCATATTAAAAGTTATTTGATTAGAGATAATATAATTGTTTATAGATATGTACATTTTCCTGGTTTCAGGTTGTGTGACTCCAAATAATGTAGCCTTCATTTAATGAGTCTCTAGTAAAAAATGTTTAATGTCAGCCATGCCTAATTTAATACAGTCAGTTAATGTTGATTTTTTTCCCCCTAGGATCTGTATCTGTATCAAGATGCTCTGAAGAATAGCAACTACTCTTAGGATTGTCTACTGTTACAAAATGACTAAAACGAATTCGAGCATCTTCCATTTTGCCATCATCTTCATATTAATACTTGAGATCAGAACCCAGTTATCTGATGAAAGTGAATTTTTAGTTGACAGATCAAAAACAGGTCTTACCCATGTTCCCAAAGACCTGTCCCTGAACACAACAATCTTAGATATATCACAAAACTACATTTCTGAACTTTGGACTTCTGACATCATATCACTATCAAAGCTGAAGATTTTGATAATTTCTCATAATAGAATCCAGTATCTTGACATGAGTGTTTTCAGATTTAACCAGGAACTGGAATACTTGGATTTGTCCCACAACAAGCTGGAGAAGATTTCTTGCCACCCTACTCTGAACCTCAAGCACTTAGACCTCTCATTTAATGCATTTGATGCTCTGCCCATATGCCAAGAGCTTGGCAACATGTCTCAACTAGAATTTCTGGGGTTGAGTGCCACACAGTTACAAAAATCCAGCATGCTGCCGATTGCTTATTTGCACATCAGTAAGGTTTTACTGGTCTTAGGAGACACATACGGGGAAAAAGAAGACCCTGAGAGCCTTCGAGACCTTAACACCCAGAGTCTGCACATTGTTTTCCCCACAAGAAATGAATTCCATTTTATTTTGGATGTGTCAGTCAGCACCGCCGTAAGTCTGGAACTGTCTAATATCAAATGTGTGCTAGATGATAATGGGTGTTCTTCTTTCCAAAATGTTCTGTCAAAACTTCAAAAGAATTCAAGGTTATCAAATCTTACTTTAAACAACATTGAAACAACTTGGAATTCCTTCTTTATGATCCTCCAGTTGGTTTGGCATACAAACATCAACTATTTCTCAATTTCAAATGTGAAACTACAAGGTCGCGTTGACTTCAGAGATTTTGATTATTCTGGTACTTCACTGAAGGCCTTGTCTATACACCAAGTTGTCAATGAAGTGTTCAGTCTTCCACAAGATTATATCTATAAAACCCTTTCAAATATGAACATCCAGCATCTCACAGTGTCTGCTGCACACATGGTCCACATGGTCTGCCCATCCCAAATTAGCCCACTTCTGTATTTGAATTTTTCCAACAATCTCTTAACAGACATGGTTTTTAAAAACTGTGCAAACTTAGCTAATTTGAAGACACTCAGTTTACAAATGAATCAGTTAAAAGAACTTGCAAATATAGTTCATATGACCAAGGAGATGAAGTCTCTACAACAATTGGATGTTAGCCAGAATTCCCTAAAGTATGATGAAAGTGAAGGAAATTGCCCTTGGACCAGAAGTTTATTAAGTTTAAATATGTCGTCAAATATACTTACTGACTCTGTTTTCAGATGTTTACCTCCCAGGGTCAAGGTTCTTGATCTCCACAATAACAGAATAAGGAGCATCCCTAAAGATGTCACCAGTCTAGAAACTTTGCAAGAACTCAATGTTGCTTCCAATTCTTTAGCCCACCTTCCTGGATGTGGTACCTTTAGCAGCCTTTCCATACTGATCATTGACTATAATTCAGTCTCCAACCCATCAGCTGATTTCTTCCAGAGCTGCCAGAAGATTAGGTCCCTAAAAGCAGGGAACAATCCATTCCAATGTACATGTGAGTTAAGAGACTTTATCCAAAGTGTAGGCCAAGTATCAGGTGAAGTGGTAGAGGGTTGGCCTGATTCTTATAAGTGTGATTATCCAGAAAGCTATAAGGGAACCCCACTAAAGGACTTCCATGTATCTCCATTATCCTGCAACACAGCTCTGCTGATTGTCACCATTGGGGTCCCTGGGCTGGTATTGGCTGTTACCGTGACTGCCCTCTGTATCTACTTGGATCTGCCCTGGTATCTCAGGATGGTGTGTCAGTGGACCCAGACCCGGCGCAGGGCTAGGAATGTACCCTTAGAAGAACTCCAAAGAACTGTCCAGTTCCATGCTTTTATTTCATATAGTGGGCATGATTCTGCCTGGGTGAAGAATGAGTTAATACCAAACCTAGAAAAAGAAGATATAAGAATTTGTCTCCATGAGAGAAACTTTGTTCCCGGCAAGAGCATCGTGGAAAATATCATAAACTGCATTGAGAAAAGTTACAAGTGCATCTTTGTTTTGTCTCCCAACTTTGTCCAGAGTGAGTGGTGCCATTATGAACTCTACTTTGCCCACCACAATCTCTTCAGTGAAGGATCTAATAACTTAATCCTGATCTTGCTGGATCCCATTCCACAGTATTCTGTTCCTAGCAGCTATCACAAGCTCAAAGCTCTCATGGCCCAGAGAACTTATTTGGAATGGCCCAAGGAGAAGAGCAAACATAGACTTTTTTGGGCTAATCTAAGAGCATCCATAAATATTAAACTGATGGACAAAGCAAAAGAAATAAATCACACACAAATATAAAAATATTCCTCTGCTGCTTTCAGAAAAAATGTTGCTGCTTTTGGAAGCTCCAGCAATGACTTTATTTTGCATCAATATGGATATAAACATGATTCTGAATTTAGGATGTAGATAAAAATGGGTATGTCCTTTCAGGCCCCAGGTTCCCATGTATATGTGGTAATAAATTTGATGAAATGTTATAATTTCTATTTAAACAGTTAATTTCTACCACATGAGTGATTCACCTAATTCTTTTTTTTTGTATTTTTGAATTTAATTTAATTTATTTTTTTATACAGCAGGTTCTTATTAGTTACCTATTTTTTTAATATCTTTATTGGAATATAACTGCTTTACAATGGTATGTTAGTTTCTGCTTTATAACAAAGAGAATCAGCTATATATATACATATATCCCCATATCCCCTCCCTCTTGCGTCTCCCTCCCACCCTCCCTATCTCACCCCTCTAGGTGGTCACAAAGCACCAAGCTGATCTCCCTGTGCTATGCAGCTGCTTCCCACTAGCTATCTATTTTACATTTGGTAGTATATGTAAGTCCATGCCACTCTCACTTCATCCCAGCTTACCCTTCCCCCTCCCCGTGTCCTCAAGTCCATTCTCTACATCTGCGTGTTTATTCCTGTCCTACCCCTAGGTTCTTCAGAACCTTTTTTTTTTCTTTTTTACATTCTGTATATGTGTGTTAGCATACGGTATTTGTTTTTCTCTTTCTGACTTACTTCACTCTGTATGACAGTCTCTAGGTCCATCTACCTCACTACAAATAACTCATTTTCATTTCGTTTTATGGCTGAGTAATATTCCATTGTATATATGTGCCACATCTTCTTTATTCATTCATCTGTCGATGGACACTTAAGTTGCTTCCATTTCCTGGCTATTGTAAATAGAGCTGCAATGAACATTGTGGTACATGACTCCTTTTGACTTATGGTTTTCTCAGGGTATATGCCCACTAGTGGGATTGTTGGGTCATATAGTAATTCTATTTTCAGTTTTTTAAGGAACCTCCATACTGTTCTCCATAGTGGCTGTATCAATGTACATTCCCACCAAGAGTGTAAGAGGGTTCCCTTTTCTCCACACGCTCTCCAGCATTTGTTGTTTGTAGATTTTCTGATGATGCCCATTCTGACTAGTGTGAGGTGATCCCTCATGGTAGTTTTGATTTGCATTTCTCTAATGATTAGTGATGTTGAGCAGGTTTTCATGTGCTTCTTGGCCATCTGTATGTCTTCTTTGGAGAAATGTCTATTTAAGTCTTCTGCCCATTTTTGGATTGGGTTGTTTGTTTTTTTAATAGTGAGCTGCTTAAGCTGTTTATATATTTTGGAGATTAACCCTTTGTCCTTTGATTCGTTTGCAAATATTTTCTCCCATTCTGAGGGTTGTCTTTTCGTCCTGTTTGTAGTTTCCTTTGCTTTGCAAAAGCTTTTAAGTTTCATTAGGTCTTATTTCCATTACTCTAGGAGGTGAATCAAGAAAGGTTTTGCTGTGATTTATGTCATAGAGTGTTCTTCCTATGTTTTTCTCTAAGAGTTTTATAGTGCCCAGTCTTACATTTAGGTCTCTAATCCATTTTGAGTTTATTTTTGTGTATGGCATTAGGGAGTGTTCTAATGTCATTCTTTTACATGTAGCTGTCCAGTTTTCCCAGCACCACTTATTGAAGAGACTGTCTTTTCTCCATTGTATATCCTTGCCTCCTTTGTCATAGATTAGTTGACCATAGGTGTGTGGGTTTATCTCTGGGCTTTCTATCCTGTTCCACTGATCTATATTTCTGTTTTTGTGCCAGTACCATATTGTCTTGATTACTGTAGCTTTGTAGTATAGTCTGAAGTCAGGGAGTCTGATTCCTCCAGGTCCGTTTTTTTCCCTCAAGACTGCTTTGGCTATTCGAGGTCTTTTTTGTCTCCATACAAATTTTAAGATTTTTTTGTTCTAGTTCTGTAAAAAATGCCATTGGTAATTTGATAGGGATTGCACTGCATCTGTAGATTGCTTTGGGTAGTATAGTTATTTTCACAACGTTGATTCTTCCAGTCAAGAACATGGTATATCTCTCCATCTGTTTGTATCGTCTTTAATTTCTTTCATCAGTGTCTAATAGTTTTCTGAGTACAGGTGTTTTACCTCCCTAGGTAGGTTTATTCCTAGGTATTTTATTCTTTTTGTTGCAATGGTAAATGGGAGTCTTTCCTTAAATTTCTGTTTCAGATTTTTCATCATTAGTTTATAGGAATATAAGAGATTTCTGTGCATTACTTTTGTATCCTGCAACTTTACCAAATTCATTGATTAGCTTTAGTAGTTTTCTGGTGGCATCTTTAGGATTCTCTATGTATAGTATCATGTCATCTGCAAACAGTGACAGTTTTACTTCTTCTTTTCCAATTTATATTACTTTATTTCTTTTTCTTCTCTGATTGCCATGGCTAGGACTTCCAAATCTATGTTGAATAATAGCGGTGAGAGTGGACATCCTTGTCTTGTTCTTCTGATCTTGGAGGAAATGCTTTCAGTTTTTCACCATTGAGAATGATGTTTGCTGTGGGTTTGTCGTATATGGTCTTTATTATGTTGAGGTAAGTCCCCTCTCTGCCCACTTTCTGGAGAGTTTTTATCATAAATCGGTGTTGAACTTTGTCAGAAGCTTTTTCTTCATCTATTGAGATGATCATATGGTTTTTATTCTTCAATTTGTTAATATGGTTTTCACATTGATTGATTTGTGTATATTGAAGAATCCTTGCATCCCTGTGATAAATCCCACGTGAACATGGTGTATGATCCTTTTAATGTGTTGTTGGATTCTGTTTACTAGTATTTTGTTGTGGATTTTTGCATCTGTATTCATCAGGATTCACCTATTTCTTTGGTAGGACTGAATTCATTGAATTTATCATGTAATCAAGAGAAGCATCTATTCAAACAACTTCAGTTGATAAATGTCCCTTTGTGCCAGGCTCAATGTTAGAAAACTCCATGCATTTTATACTTGTAGCTGGGTTTCTAAAGCAGATTTCTAAAGCTATTGGTGTCCTCCTCATTTCCAGTCAGCATTTGCCTCTGCATGTTGAAGGCTGTTTATTGCTAATACTGGACACTCTTTGCCTGAAGGATTTTCTTCTTGGCCATGAGAAGCCACTTAGTCCACACAAAGGGCAATTCAGAAGTGCTGGAAGTTGTCCTTGGAAGCAGCCATCAACCAATGCCAGAAAGGAATTGACAGATAAATACCACAACTTTCTCACCCATTTTGGGGGAGACAAACCTGAGATATACTTTACATTCTCCCTGAATCCCCCAGTAGGATGGAATTCTGATTCTCTATGGTAGAAATGGCTTTATTGGCTTCTTTTCTATTTTTATTTCATATCCTCATTCCTCCAAGGGTGTTTCCTGGGAACACCTCTGAAATAAACTACTTGCAGTAGAATACTTGTCTCAGGGTTGCAAACCAAGAGTGTGTTGCACTTCAGGCCAAATGGAAAATGAGTCTGGTTTTCTGTGGCTGGATATCTTGCTAAGATTCTAGTTGTCTGAACTAGCATGCAGGAGAGCCTTTGCTCTTTTGATCAGAGGGAGGAATATAGTTGATGTGTACTGCTTCTATACACAGCATCCCTGTCTTTGGGGAAACTATTAAAATAGGGCATGAGCAGATTAGAGCAGTGCAAGGAATGAGCTTTATCAGACTTTATTCCCCCGCTTTATGATATCAGCTATTTTCCATACTCATCAGTCAGTCTCTAGAGACTCTTACTCTGGCAGCCAGTGCTAGGCAGGTGTAGCCCGGCAGCACCTTGTCATAGCTGCACCACCTACTTCTCACTTTATGCCCCATGATGTCACTAATACCACTCCACAGGATGTTTGTAGAGGCCTGTTCAGCTATTCTGGTCTATGCACAAACCTGGAAGTACAAGAGATACCCTGGGAAGAGATCCTTGACTTCTAAAGGGATGGGAGTCATTAGATAAATATTCCTTTTTCTTTTATTCTTGGGTAAAAAAAATAAGGCATAGTCTAGACCATTCCTCAGAATCCCCCATGGGATTACAGCTGGTTACAGGAGTAACCAGCTCAATAACTCACTCTTGGCTTGGCTTTCCATTTTTCCTTGTTTCATTCTTCTCAGTCTCCTCACACTTGAGCCCTGAGATTACATCTTCAGAACAAATGACCCACACACAATGCTCTTGTCTGAGTCTTCACTTTTGGGAGGAGAAACCCACGTAACACTTAACCTGTGCTAGTTGTTTCTTGCCCTAAAAAACTTACAGTCAATCAGAGGACATTACATGTATGCAGACAACTAAAATAAAAATAATGAAACAAAAACATAAATGGAAGTTCAGAGACCATTTAGATTGAGTGAAAAAAATCTTAGGAGTGACGGTTTTTCCACTGGGCCTTGAAAGAAGACTGTTGGATTTTTCAATGTGTAATTATGAAGAATGAAAAGGCCATTCTAAGTAGAAAGATGTGGAGAAGACAGGAATACCCAGGCCTATTCTGGGACTGGTGTCTTAATTTGACTGGACCATGAAGTTTATGAAAAACAACAGTGAGATATAAGCATGGCAAGTTAGATTAAGATCATATTGTCAAGGGTCTCGAAAGTCAAGCTATGGAGTTAAAATTTAGGGCTACAGAAAAGTCATCATTTATATTTCATTTATAATAGAAAGCAACTTAAAACCATGAAATATATGCTAAAATGTATGAAACCTCTCGTTCTGTAATGGAAGTTGCAACAGTTGTTAGAACTGGATTTTCCTGTTTTCTCTAGGATGAATGCCCTTCCTGTATTGAACTTCAAGATTTCATAACCAAGTTTCAATTGTTCAGTACTAGTTGTATATCAGTTTGCTAGGGCTCCAAATCTGGGTATCCTAAACAATAGAATTTTATTGTATCACAGTTCTGGAGGCTAGAAGTCCAATATCAAGTTGTTGGCAGGGTTGGTTCCTTTTGAGGGATGGAGGGATCTACTCCAGGCCCCTTCCCCTTGGCTTACAGATGACTGTCTCTCTCTATGTTTCTTTGCATGGGTTTCCCTCTATGCCTGTTTGTGTCCAAATTTCCCTTTTGTATAAGGACACCAATCATCCTCAGGCCCATGAGGATGTTCACCTCTCTTTCAGGACAACTTGAAGATACAGGGACTTCTTAGAACTTAAATATGATAGTCCCCTCCCCCAAATAAATTGAAACATTGGAAAATACACTAAGGGAATTTCTAAGGAATTAGAACAAAAAGATAAATTGCGAATGCAAGAGAAAAAATAAGAAATAAGAGCTAAATCCGGGGGCTTCCTGGTGGCGCAGTGGTTAAGAATCCACCTGCCAATGCAGGGGACACGGGTTCAAGCCCTGGTCCAGGAAGATCCCACATGCCTCAGAGCAACTAATCCTGTACGCCACAACTACTGAGCCTGTGCTCTAGAGCCCGCAAGCCACAACTACTGAGCCCGCATGCCACAACTACTGAGCTTGCATGCCTAGAGCCTGTGCTCCACAACAAGAGAAGCCACCACAATGAGAAGCCCATGCACCACAACGAAGAGTAGCTCCTGCTCACCACAACTAAAGAAAGCCCGCACGCAGCAGCGAAGACCCAACGCAGCCAAAAATAAAATAAAACAAATTTTTTTAAAAAAAGAGCTAAATCAGGAGGTCAACATCCATCTAATGGGTGTTCCAGAAAGAGAAAATGGAGGGGAAGACATTATCCAAGAAATAAAATTGAGAAATTCCATGGGAGGACCTGCATCTCCAAACCGAGCCCAGCAAAATGAAAGGAATAAGCCACTTTCCCTTGAAATTTTTGAACACCAAGGACAAGATTCTAAAAACTTCCATAGAAAGAAAGAATGAGAGGGCAGGTAGGATTGGGGGTGAGGGAGGGAGAGATGGAGAGGAGGGGAGGGAGGGAGTGGGGGAAGAGAGAGAAAGAGAGAAAGGGAGGAAGCATGTACAAAGAAACAGAAATCAAAATGGCATTGCACTTCTCAATACAATACTATAAGCTATAAAATAGAAAAATCTCCAAAATTACATGAGAAAATTATTTGCAACTTAGAAATTTAGATCCAGCCAAACAATCAACCAAACATGAGGCGGGACATTTACGTTCTTTCTCCAAATTAACCGTCAAAGCACTCTTTCTTAGGAGACTATGGGAAGATGTGTTCCACTACAATAGGTGAAAATCAAGAAAGAAGATGCCACGCATTCCAGGAAACAGACAATCTAATAAATCTAACAGAGGAGAGAGGGGCAAGGACGTTGCAGAATGGCAGCAACTACAAGTCAGACTTAAGTGTAATCGTGGAGTCGTAATCATAGTATACAATGTAGTTTTCAGCTGTGCCCCAATATTTACATACCACAAGAATGTAAACACTGAACATGATTTAACCAAAAGTAAGAGATAACTTTTTTTTTTTTTTTTTTTTTTTTTTTTAGTGGTACGCGGGCCTCTCACTGTTGTGGCCTCTCCCGTTGCGGAGCACAGGCTCCGGACGCGCAGGCTCAGTGGCCATGGCTCACGGGCCCATCTGCTCCGCGGCATATGGGATCTTCCAAGTCGGGCTTCCCTGGTGGCGCAGTGGTTGAGGGGCCGCCTGCCGTTACAGGGGACACGGGTTCGTGCTCCGGTCCGGGAAGATCCCACATGCCGCGGAGCGGCTGGGCCCGTGAGCCATGGCCGCTGAGCCTGTGCATCCGGAGCCTGTGCTCCGCAATGGGAGAGGCCACAGCAGTGAGAGGCCTGCGTACCGCAAAAATAAAAAAAATAATAAAAAAAGAGTTAATCATTGAGTTAGAGACATGATTTCCTTTCTTTTCTTTTTTTTGCTAGATATAGATGATACCAGAGGCAGTGGTGTGCTGGTAAATGTTTAACAACAGATTCTCCAAAAATAATTCCAGAAAATTAACAAAACAAAGCCCTGATTTATAATTTTTGCCAATTTCATGGTGTAAATACTCTCAGTGTGGTCATTTTCAAGGTACCAATATGATGTCACTAAAGGTGGGGTTGGAAGGAGATGTACCAGCAATATACCACAGTGTATATTTCCACCATACAGATACTACAGATGTAAATAACTTCAAGAGCATAATAATAGTAAATATATAGTAAAATAATTAGGAAGTGATGGGTTTTGAGTACTTATTACTTTTGTTTTTAATATAGTTTACTTAATTGCAAGTATATACAATTTAATTTTTTTTAATTTATTATATTTTTAATTTATTTTTGGCTGCGTTGGGTCTTCGTTGCTGCGCACGGGCTTTCTCTAGTTGCGGCGAGCAGGGGCTACTCTTTGTTGTGGTGCACAGGTTTCTCATTGTGGTGGTTTCTCTTGTTGCAGAGCACGGGCTCTAGGCACGTGGGCGTCAGTAGTTGTGGCATGCGGGCTCAGTAGTTGTGGCGCACAGGCTTAGTTGCTCTGCAGCATGTGGGATCTTCCCGGACCAGGGCTCGAACCTGTGTCTGCTGCATTGGCAGGAGGATTCTTAACTACCAGGGAAGTCCACCAAATTCTTGAAAATTAAAAATTGGCTCTCATGAGCTGGAGTAAGCTGGCTCTAGCAGACCAGTGGATGTTTTGGAACATATCTTAGTAAGCATGATTCAGTGTGTAATTTTTTCATATTCAGCCAAAACAGTGGCATGTGGTTTGGATGCAAACAAGGAAATCCAGGGAGAGTCCTACGCTGACGTGTCTTATAGGACGTTTATTATTGGGTTGGCCAAAAAGTTAGTTCGGGTTTAACATGGAAAACACGAACGAACTTTTTGGCCAACCAATACATCATTGAATTTCTCTATAACTTTGTCTAAGATAAACGCCAGGCAACTCACTAATAAAGCTATAATAATAATTAGCACCTGAATCAGAAATCTAGACTTTCCTCTTTCCTTCTCTACTGTGCTCCTTTGCCACTCCCTTCTTTAACCTATATATTTTATTTTCTCCCTTCTTTTGGTCTCTCTTCTTTCCTGTCCCTTGCCTTCCATCCTCATTTCCTCCATTTTCTTGTCCTCCATTCTTTCTCCCAGCTCTTTGATTTTTCCTTTTTAAATCTGCTGTCCTTCTGGCTTTTCCAAACCTTCCATTTTTCTCTCTTTTCCTCTTTAATATTTCTTTAGTCTTTGCTTATCCTCTCTCTTCTCTCCCCATTCCAATATATCTATCTATATACCTATATAGATTTTTTTCCCTTTCTTGCCCCTAAAGGCTTTGGGATAATTTCTGAGGACACAGGTCCTGATAGATGTTCCTAGAACAGGATCATTTGCAGAGTGAACAGGGTCAGATGAGAAAGGGAGGAGCTGGAATCAGGGACATGAGGAAGTGAGCAACAGCAATATTTGGCATTACCAAGAAATATTTTGTGGTGAATTAGGGTTCCAGTTTGTTGGTTAATTGTAGGATGGTCATTTATTAACTTAAGACTCTAGCCCTATCTGTTCAACATGGTAGCCACTAGCCATGTGTGACTGCTGAGTTCTTAAAGTGTGGCAAATCTGAATTGAAATGTGCTGTAAGTGTAAAATACACATCATATTTCTAAGACATTCTATGAGAAAAGAATGTACACTATTTTGTTAGTAGTTTTTTTTTCTGTTACATGCGAACATTTTGATATAATGGAATAAATAAAATATATAATCAAAATTAATTTCACCAATTTCTTTTTGTCATTTTAAACATGTTTACTAGATAATTTAAAGTTACTTGTGTGACTTGCATTCTTTCTATATTCTATTGGACAATGCTGCTATAGTCCTTGGTAATAAAGTACCAAATCTCTGCAAAATTATTAGGTTTCCACTGCTTATTTGTTTGAATTAAAATTTTCTCCCCTCCTTATACTCACTGAGTGTAGTAAATGAATGATAAATGATTTGAATTTCCTAACCATGTGAGAATTTTATTCACTTATATTTGTTTTTTAGAAATTCAGAAAAAAACTTCTGTCGCTATTTTCTCTTACTGATACTTATAACTAAACTAGAGGAGCTCTACCCAAATAACATATGTTTCATACTAGACTATGTGCTAGACTGCAAGAGCTTTATCTTTAAAATAAACCTCCATCCACTTGAGGTAACCCAAAGCTCTCTGTTGGTTGCAAATTTTATATGAAGGCAGAAATACGGCAGGTAGAAGTCTAAACTCAGGGGAAGGCATAAGGGAAGAAATGTATGTGAGTGACTGAATGACTATGTGGGGGGGGGGCGGGGCGGCGAGGTGGAGGGATATCAGGGCACATATCTCTGAAGCCCAGAGTAAGAGGAGAGGGGGAAAAAAAGGAAGGAAAACGGAGAAAGTTTTTTTTTTTTTTTTTTTTTTGCGGTACGCGGACCTCTCACTGTTGTGGCCTCTCCCGTTGTGGAGCACAGGCTCCTGATGCTCAGGCTCAGCGGCCATGGCTCACGGGCCCAGCCGCTCCGCGGCATGTGGCATCTTCCCGGACCAGGGCACGAACCCGTGTCCCCTGCATCGGAGAAAGACTTTTGAAGGGAATTAAAAAAATTCCTAGCGCTTCCCTGGTGGTGCAGTGGTTGAGAGTCCACCTGCCGATGCAGGGGACACGGGGTCGTGCCCCGGTCCGGGAGGGTCCCACATGCCGCGGAGCGGCTGGGCCGGTGAGCCATGGCCGCTGAGCCTGCGCGTCCGGAGTCTGTGCTCCGCAACGGGACAGCCCACAACAGTGAGAGGCCCGCGTACCGCCAAAAAAAAAAAAAAAAAAAAAAAAAAAAAAAAAAAATGCCTAGCCAAAGATATCAGCACATATGGTTCTGAGCATACTATTAGGATTTAAAGATTTTAGAAATTCCAGGTGAAGGCAGAGGAAATAGTATACAAACTCTTAGGTACCTGAAGTAGTGAATATTGTGGGCTTTGGAGCCAGATAGACTCAGTTTTATTTATTTTTAAAAATATTTATTTATTTGGCTGCATTGGGTCTTAGTTGTGGCATGTGGGATCTTTAGTTGCGGCATGCAGGATATCTTAGTTGTGGCATGCAAACTGTTAGTTGCATCGTGTGAGATCTAGTTCCCTGACCAGGGATCTAACCCAGGCGCCCTGCATTGGGAGCACGGAGTCTTAGCCACTGGACCACCAGGGAAGTCCCTAGACTCAGTTTTAAATCTTGACTCCATCTCTTACCAGATGATGGCCTTGGGCAAGTTTCTTATTCTGACTGAACCAGATTCATCATCTGTCAAATGGGAATCATATATATGTTCTATGTCCTTTGTAGTGAGGATTAGCCAATATCTTATTTGCAATACTTTCTGCACTTAGGAAGAATGCAAGCTATAGTGATCACAACGACGATGATGATGACGACACAGAATACTACTCTCTAACTTGGCTTGACTTGTTTCTGGAAATTAAAAATGAGTAAAGAAAATTCCCCATTCACTGAGAGTGTAGAGTGTTTAAAAATGTTGGGCTATGAGAAAGGGAAGAATATGTCTTTGGACATGAAAAGCTCCAAGTGATTATTTTTTCTTGAGAGGGCTGTATAGAATATGTGTACCAATCAGAGTCGTTTGAGAATTTCTGAGATGAAAGAAATTTTAGAGCTTATCCAACAAGCTAACAACACTCTCTCCAATATTTCCGACGGGCATGCATCCAGCACCTGACTTCATGTATACGTGAATGTAGACATGTTTGTATATGTTTACGTGGGCAGAAGAGCAGATTGTTTTTTTGTTTTTCTTTATAGTTATTCATTGTATGATTTTATCCCTACAATATATGCAGAAATACATACATTTTTACTAAAGAACCTCAACATAACTGTGAAAAAAATTTTGTGTTAAGGACCCCCTAATTTTACATTTACATAAACCTATTATAATTATCCATTTAAAAACTGACCATCACGCACCTGTCGACAAATCCATTTGGAAATTTTCATCTTCCTTAGTGATCTCCAGCAGTGTCATCTGAACCTAAAGTCAAGTATAAATAAAACCTCAAAAAGTGTTGCTTTGAAAAAATTGATCTGTTCTCTGCAGTCTACATTAAAAAATGTCATGCTTGTTTTACCACTTCGTTTCAAGACAAGCCTCTAATTAACCCCTTCCCACTCTCTTCCAGTCAGATTGCTGAAACTTTGGCGCCACCATTCCTATTTCTTCTTATTATCACTTGGCCTTCCCACCCAATTTGATGGGCGGCATGACTGATTCGAACCTTGAAGTAAAGCAGCATCAAAGTGCTCTAAGATGCTGCGGGAAACAGTATGGCAGTTCTGCAAAAATTTAAACGTAGAATTGCTATATGATCCAGCAATTCCACTTCTAGGTATCTACCCAAGAGAACTGAAAGCAGGGACTTGAACAGATATTTGTACACGTCCATGTCCATAGAAACATTATTCACAATGGTCAAAAGGTGAAAACAACCCAAATATCCACTGATGGATGAATGGATAAACAAAATGTGGTATATACACACAACAGAACATTATTCAGCCTTAAGAAGGGAAGGAAGGAAACTGTGATACATACACCACATGGAAGAACCTTGAACACATTATGCTAAATGAAAAAAGCCGGTCACAAAAGGACAAATATTGTGTGATTCCATTTATTTGAAGTACCGAGAGTAGGCAAATTTATAGAGACAGAAAGGAGAATAGTGGTTACCAAGGACTGAAGAGAGGGAGAAATGGGAGTTACTGCTTAATGGATATAGAGTTTCAGGGAGGGACGATGAAAAGGTTCTGGAGATGGGCGATGCTGATGGGTGAACAACTATGTGAATGTACTTAATGCCACTGAACTGTGCACTTAAAATGGTTAATTTTACATTACGTGTATTTTACTGCAATTCTTTAAAAAGTCATCTAAGATTGTATGAACTCACGCAACGTGTAATGCCACCAGTATGCAGTAGAGGGCAAAGGAGCGTACGCTTCACAGAAAAGCTTGATTCAATCACTGCTCCAGCCAATTCTAGTCCTGTCTATGAATCATCCACACCTGCAGCTCTGACGGAGACGCTGCAAGCCTGAGGGTAAGAACTCTTTAGTTTTGTTTGCTGTTAACACTCATGAAAATGAAATAAGGGCTGCATAGTCTTTTCTAAAGAAAATGGGAGGAAAGTAGATTTGTTCAGATTTTCAGTATTTATTATTTTGCCTATACTAATCTAAATATTAATGATTAGTGAGTGACCTTGGGCTTACTATTGATCACTATTGATCTGAGGAATTGTCTTGCAAGTGCTTGAGGGTTTGGGTTTCCGGAAATTTATGACACCTAGCAGAGTATAAATAGCTTCGGAGAGAGGCACATAAGGTGGGAAGAGAGGAAGAGGCCACAGTGGCAACTAGTCCCGGCAACGGAATTAGCCTCGGTAAATCACACCCTAAGCTCTTTCATTTCAGAGTTTGAAATGCCTTCCATTTGGGTTCCAAAGGAACCAAATAGGTCTGGGTTCAAATTCATGCTCTACCGCTTATTCACTGGCTCGCCTTGGGCAAGTTACTTAACCTCTGAGTTTTAGCTCCTCCATTTGTAAAATGGGGATAAAAGTATCCAACATTTTGTTGGGTTGTTGAGAGGATTGAACAAGATAATGAATGTATGGAAAGCATTTAGCTCCGTGCCAGGCAAACAGGAAACGCTCATAAAATGTCAGTCTTTCTTACTCTTACGTTGTAAAGATTATTCAACATTCGATGGGTTTTTAACCCCTTCTCCATTTTTTGTTTTTGCATCATTGGGAAAAGAGAAATTAGATGTTTAAGTATTCTTTGGCAAGCCACCAATAATCATTTCATGGTGTCTTTTGACTTGGACTTTTAAATCATAAACTGTTAAAGAAAGTCATTCTGTTTTTCACCTGCTTTCAGCACCCAGTAACAGTAGCATGACTATGATAGTAACATATTTATTGACTGCATCTTTCATCAAAAGTTTGTCCTACTTTTAAAAATGTTTAAATGAAATGCCATAATTTATATGCATTGCCTGAGAGAGAGGACCTTTTTATTTTATTGTATTAAGAGAAGTTCAGAAAGAGTTAGTTCCTCTTACTTCTTTAGAATAAGTTTCAGATGAGGTTGTGGTATTGGGCAGAGAGAAGAGTAAAACATGGGTAAAACATGAAAGCTATGACATCTCAACTCAGGGGATTCCAGATAAAGCAACTGGGTTGCTATAGCTCCTAGACATAGTATTTTTCAAGGGCCATAGCTCCTAGACATAGGAGCAACTTAAAGTAAGTCGCTATGAACTGAAGTACTCTGTGAGATAATAATGTTAAAAACACCTCATCTTCTTAATGACTATAACTGCCAATGTCCCACCAAGCCACACTGGAACCTGAGACAAGAGGAAAAATCAGTAATACTAACCCTGTCTTTATGAAAAAATTTGATATTTTGTTCATTATGGATTTTATATTAATTTTAAAATATTTTATTAAAATATTATTTATCTTGATTACTGAGTTTCTTGGTGCCTCTTAAAATATGTGCCTGAAATCACCCTAGTTTTAGCCCTGATAACTGCTACCATTTGTGATATGCTAGGTGTGATACCAAGTGGTTTATATACATTATCTCTTCTATGCCTTAGTGATCAATTCCTATCACTAAACTCATTCTCTGATTATCATGCACTGCATCATAACAGGAATTCATAACTCCAATTAATTCATCCGATACATATTTTTGAGAGCATATTATGTACCGCATTGTGCTAAGGAATAAAAAATTGAGATAATTCATTTACTCATATATACATTAATGTATTTACTGAGCACATGCGATGTACCAGGCACTATTCTCTGTGCTGGGAATACAGAGATGAGCCAGATTGTCGGACCCCTTCTCTCATGGGTGTGAGCGGTGGGGAAGTAATCAACAAACAAATAAATGAACAAAAGTTTCAGATAGTGGTAAGTGCTCTATTTTGTACAGAAATAAAATAGGATGAAGGGAATGAACACCAAGTTAATCTAAACGGCATTTTTTTCCCATTTAAAAAAATTATTTATTTTGTTTATTTATTTTTGGCTGCGTCGGGTCTTCGTTGCTGCACGCGGGCTTTCTCTAGTTGCGGCGAGCGGGGGCTACTCTTCGTTGTGGTGCGCAGGCTTCTCACTGCGGTGTCTTCTCTTATTGCAGAGCACTGGCTCTAGGCGCGCAGGCTTCAGTAGTTGTGGCTCGCGGGCTCTAGAGCACAGGCTCAGTAGCTGTGGCGTACGGGCTTAGTTGCTCCGCAGCATGTGGGATCTTCCCGGACCAGGGCTCGAACCTGTGTCCCCTGAACCGGCAGGCGGATTCTTAACCACTGCACCACCAGGGAAGCCCAAAATGGCCTCTTTAGATTAGGTGGTCAAATCAGGTTCCTTAGAGGAGATAAACTTTAAGCCAAGACCTAAATGGTAAGAATGATCCAGCCAAGGAAGGATGAGAGAAGAGCATCCCAAGCTGAGGGAAAAGCTAGGGTAAAGGCCCTGAAGTTGGGGCAAGCATGATGTGGCCAAGGACCAAAGAGAGGGGCAGTATGATTGGAGTGCAGAGGGTCAGGAGAAGAGTTATGTGAAACGAGATCCCAGAAGGAAGCAAGACCAGCTCCTGGGAGACGTTACAATCCAGTATTGGGAGTCTGGATTTCATTCTAAGTGCAATAGTACATTAGGTAGGACATAGGCAGGGTGCTATAACAAGCGACCCCAAAATACAGTGGCTTCAACAAGACAGTGCTCTACATAACGGCTCAATCCATGCCAATCCTTGTAAGTAACTGACCTAAAACCTAAGCTGGGTGGCACTTGCAGACTTATTCACTGGGTTCCTTGAACTGTGTATAAGGAAACGTTAAAGACTCAGTATGATGTAGTGAGCTATAATTTCATTGATTAATGTATTATAGTGTATTTTGAAAACAGATTTATCTCGACTCACCCTAGAGAGACAAGATAGCAGAGTGGCTAAGAGCCCAGGCTCTGCACTCACCATGGGTTAAGTTGTGACTGTGAAGCGGTTACAGGGCCTCTCTGAGAGCCACCTTGTCTACCTGTAAAGGCTGAACAGTGATAGCACCTACCTTACAAGGTGGTGGTTGTAGGAATCAATCTACAGAAAGTCAGTGAATGGTAGTTGTTATCCAAAAAGATATCAGGTGGCCACTGCCTCATTTGCATGAGAGTCAATATGGCGTGGAGATGCTACTAGACATGCTGAATATATGGATTAAAATTATGGTATTGGCAACTAATTTATTTTGCTCGATTCCTAAAATCTGGAAAATAACCATGGACATAAAGTTATATCACAGAGACTCTTTTTTTTTTTTTTCCCGGTACGCGGGCCTCTCACTGCTGTGGCCTCTCCCCTTGCGGAGCACAGGCTCCGGACGCGCAGGCTCAGCGGCCATGGTTCACGGGCCCAGCCGCTCCGCGGCATGTGGGATCTTCCCGGACCGGGGCACGAACCCGCGTCCCCTGCATCGGCAGGCGGACTCTCAACCACTGCTCCACCAGGGAAGCCCGAGACTTTTTTTTTATGTTGGTATTTGTTCTTATTTTGATCATTGGATGGTATATTAAATGTTACAGAAAAAGGAGATGACCAAGAAAGGGCTGCATGGGATGGACTGGAGGAAACAAACATGGAGGGACTATCTCAGTGGAAAAGTGAAAGGTCAGTTCTGGGCCTGCCCCTCCTCAGCCCCACCCCCAACCAGTGCCTTTCATGGTCCTCTTCCACTGAGGGCACAATGGACAAGGAGTATCAAAAATAAACATTCTCTTTTCACACTCACGTCACAGGATGCTTGACATGACATTTCTGTTTCCCTTTTCCTATTTTCTATGAAACAATTTTATAAAGTATTTTCATTTGTAAGTTATCTTAGGAAATATCAACATGTTTTCTAGAATTCCTTCACTTCAACAAGAACAACCACAACAATAAAACCAGACAGGTTCTAGAGAAAGAAAAATCCAGATGAGAGCAGGTAATATTCCAGGAATCCTTTTGTGTTAGCTCTGCCAGTTTTTCTCCCCACCATCCCTGCATGGGTGCATACACACACACACACACAACACACACACACACACACACACACACACACACACACACGCACACACACACACACGCGCACACACACACGCACACGCACACGCACACACACACACACACACACAACACACACACACACACACGCACACGCACACAGCTTCTCAGAACAACGGGACAGCATGAACAGTACAGAGAAGTCTCACTACACCGTGAGTTTGTCTCTTGTTCCTCCTGCTTGTCTATGGGAGTGACCAGTCTGAGGGAGACTGAGGGTCCATGAGTATTAGACACATGCAAGTAGAAGCAGGAAAACTCTCACCACTGCTAGTTACCTTCCCTTGTGTTTTCAGAGTTCCTGGTGTAGGAGGACGTAAAGTCGAAGAATTTACTAATTTAATAGTAGAATCTAACCACTTCTCACCACCTCCCTCTCAACCTTCTTTCTTGCATGAATTATTCCATAGTGTCCCGGGGCTCTTCCCTGCCAGGTTTGTGCCCTTCCAGTCATTTCCAACAGACAAGCAGAGGACTCATTAAGATGTACGTCAGAATCTGCCACTCCTCTACTCTACGTCCTGTACTGGTTTCTTATTTCAGTCAGAGGAAAATCCCCAATCCTTACAAGGTCTGACGTCTTGAATCCACCTCCCCCAATTCCACAAGTCATTCCTCACATTTTCCAAACATGTCCCCCCGCCATCAGGTCTCTGAACTTGTACCTGCTCTCTCTCTCCAGAATACTCTATCCCCAGACAACAAGTGGCTTACTTCCTCACTCCCCTTAGATCTTTGCATGAAGGTCCTGTGAGGCCTTTTTAGACCATTCTGTACAAAATATCACTCCCCAGTCACCCTCAGGTCCCCTCATTTAGTTACTTTCTTTCTAGCCCTGATCACCACCTAACAGATAAATTTATTATTTTGTGTATAGTCTCTCCTTTCTTACCCCTTACTAGAATATAAGCTGAGTCAGAAGAGAAATTCTATCTGTTCTATTCACTGTTATATCCTCAGTGGCTAGAAAAAGTGCCTGGCAGAGTAGGTACTCAATAAATATCTTGAATAATAATATGAAATTCTTAGTTCTCCAACCACCTCTGTTCTGTGTCTAATCAAACACTTGAAGCCTGGTTCTTCTCTCAAAATCCTCAGAATTCTGCATCCATGAGTTTCTTCATCTATAAAATGTGGGTAATAGTACTTCTCTCCCAGAGTTTTGTGATGGATAAGTGAGATAATATACGTGAAGTGTTTAGTATATCTCTTAGCACCTCAAAACGCTTCAAGAAATGGAAATTGTTTCTATCATTATCCCTATTTGGCAGTGATCCAGATTGCTTTTGCCACCAACCTAAAGACATATGGAGGCACAAGGACAGGAACCATCATGTTTATTTCCGTGTTTTGGACTTTCTATACACATGGCCAAGTGTTATTGAAAGTCAGATATTCACTCAAGAGACTCTCTATGTTCACAAATACAAAGTTGAAGAAAAACTTCATGGCATTAATTCAGGGGCCCACAGCATTCAGTGATGAAGAATTACTTTCACTGAGAACTTATGTCCACACAAAAACCTGTACACAGATATTTATAGCAGCTTTATTCATAATTGCTAAAACTTGGAAGCAACCAAGATGTCCTTCAGTAGGTGAATGGATAAACTGGGGTACATCCAGACAATGAAATATTATTCAGTGCTAAAAAGAAATGAACGATCAAGCCATGCAAAGACATGGAAGAAACCTAAGTGCATATTACTATGAGAAAGGAGCCAATCTGAAAAAGGAACATACTGTATGATTCCAACTATATGTCATTCTAGAAAAGGCAAAACAATGGAGACAATAAAAAGACAAGTGGTTGGGCTTCCCTGGTGGCGCAGTGGTTGAGAGTCTGCCTGCCAATGCAGCGGACACGGGTTCGAGCCCTGGTCCGGGAAGATCCCACATGCCGCGGAGCAACTGGGCCCGTGAGCCACAACTACTGAGCCTGCGCGTCTGAAGCCTGTGCTCCGCAACAAGAGAGGCGGCGATAGTGAGAGGCCCGCGCACCACGATGAAGAGTGGCCCCCGCTTGCCACAACTAGAGAAAGCCCTCGCACAGAAACGAAGACCCAACACAGCCAAAAATAAATAAATAAATTTATTAAAAAAAAAAAAAGACACGTGGTTGCCAGCGGTTGTGGGGTGGGCGGAGGATGAATTGGCATAGAGGATGTTTAGGGAAATGAAAATACTCTGTATGACACCATAATGATGAATACACGTCATCATGTATCCATAATGTATCCAAACCCTTAGAATGTACAACACCAAGAGTGAATGATAGCATAAACTATGGACTTTGCATGATTATGAGGAGTCAATGTAGGTCCATCCGTTGTAACAAATGCACCACTCCAGTGTGTGTGTTGATAATGGGGGAGACTGTGCATGTGTGGAGGCAGGAGGGATATGGAAAATCTCTGTACCTTCCTTTCAATGTTGCTGTGAATCTTAAACTGCTCTAAAAAAATCTTCATTTTTAAAAATTTCTTTTCATTTTCTTAAAGCTTTCGGGCTATCAAAAGAGGATGTGGCAGGGGGGTGTTGAATATGACCTAGCAACGCAGTTCCTAATTTGAACTGGGTGAGAGGAACTTCTGCCAGCTATTATATATCTATCTCCCTTCTGGGAATCCTGACTTGCCTCAGTGATGGGGGTGTGACACAGTACCTGGCTTGGAAATCTATAAGCCAAGCTCTGAGATCAAGTCAAAGACTCAATAAATGGGTTGGAACCCTAATCCAGATTCTTGGTGAATACAGTCAGATGTTGGCATTAAAAAAAAAAAATCCTACAGGGTTTAACAAATCACATAACCACTTAACATTATATGTTGTCTTTCCAGGATTTGAACTCATCTTCCTCATTCATATGAGGTGATGTGTGAAAAAAGTCATCTGAGGTGAATCAGTGATAAAATCCTCAGAATTACAATGAAACAGATCAGAAGCATTTACGTATTTTGTAGTATTGTTACGTCAGTGCATAGTGGGGCTTCAAAGCTGCCAGAAGAAACAGAATTGACCACCAACTGCTCAAACGCGTCTTTAAGAAAGGTTCCTGAAGACTTGACCCCAACCACAACCGTACTGGATTTGTCCTACAACCTCCTTTTTCAACTCCAGCGTTCAGATTTTCATTCCCTCTCTAAACTGAAAGTTTTGATTCTATGCCATAACAGAATCCAAGAGCTGGATATCAAGACCTTTGAATTCAACAAGGAGTTAAGCTATTTAGATGTGTCTTACAACAGACTGAAGAGTGTAACTTGGTTCTCGCTGGCAGGTCTCAGACATTTAGATCTGTCCTTCAATGACTTTGACACCGTGCCTACCTGCGAGGAGACTGGCAACATGTCACACCTGGAAATCCTAGGTTTGAGTGGGGCAAAAATACAAAAATCAGATTTCCAGAAAATTGCTCACTTGCATCTAAATACTGTCTTCTTAGGATTGAGAACTCTTTCTCATTATGAAGAAGGTAGCCTGCCCATCTTAAACACAACAAAACTTCACATTGTTTTGCCAATGAACACAAATTTCTGGGTTCTTTTGCGTGATGGAATGAAGACTTCAAAAATATTAGAAATTACGAATATAGATGGCAAAAGCCAATTTGCAAGTTACGAAACTCAGCAAAATCTTATTTTAGAGAATGCCAAGACATCCATTCTGTTACTTAATAAAGTTGATTTACTCTGGGATGATCTTCTGCTTATCTTCCAATTTGTTTGGCATACGTCAGTAGAATACTTCCAGATTCAACATGTGACTTTCGGAGGTAAGGTTTATCTTGACCACAATTCATTTGACTACTCGAATACTGTAATGAGAACTATAAAATTGGAGAATGTACATTTCAGAATTTTTAATATCCCACAGGAGAGAGTCTACTTGCTTTTTACCAAAATGGATATAGAAAACCTGACGATATCAGATGCGCAAATGCCTCATATGCTGTTCCCTATCTATCCTACAAGATTCCAATATTTAAATTTTGCTAACAATATCTTAACAGATGACGTGTTTAAAACATCTATCCAACTGCCTCATTTGAAAACTCTCATTCTGAAGGACAATAAATTGGAGACACTTTCCTTGGTGAGTTGCTTTGCCGGCAACACATCCTTGAGGCACTTAGATCTGAGCGAAAATCTGTTACAACATGAAAATGATGAAAATTGCTTGTGGCCAGAAACCTTGATCACCATGAACTTGTCGTCCAACAAATTTGCTGATTCTGTTTTCAGGTGCTTGCCCAGAAATATTCAAATACTTGACTTGAATAATAACAAAATTCAAACTGTCCCTAAAGACATTATTCACCTGACATCCTTGCGAGAGTTAAATCTTGCATTTAATTTTCTAACTGATCTTCCTGGGTGCAGTCATTTCAGAAGACTCTCAGTTCTGAACGTTGAAATGAACTTAATTCTCAGCCCATCTCTGGAGTTTTTCCAGAGCTGCCAGGAAGTTAAGACTCTAAATGTAGGAAGAAATCCATTCCGATGTACTTGTGAATTAAGAGATTTTATTCAGCTTGAAAAATACTCAGAGGGCATGATGGTTGGGTGGTCAGATTCATACATCTGTGAATACCCTTTGAATCTAAAGGGGACTCAGTTAAAGGATGTTCGTCTTCCTGAAATATCTTGCAACGCAGCTTTGTTGATTGTCACCATTGTGGTTATCATGCTAGTTCTGGGGACGGCTGTGGCCTTCTGCTGCCTCCACTTTGATCTGCCCTGGTATCTCAGGATGCTAGGTCAATGGACACAGACATGGCACAGGGTTAGGAAGACCAGCCAAGAACAGCTCAAGAGAAATATCCAATTCCATGTGTTTATTTCATACAGTGAACATGATTCTGCCTGGGTGAAGTATGAATTGATTCCCAATATAGAGAAAGAAGATAGTTCTGTCCTGATTTGCCTTCATGAGGGAAACTCTGACCCTGGCAAGAGCATTACTGAAGATACCATAAACTGCATTGAGAAAAGTTACAAGTGCATCTTTGTTTTGTCTCCCAACTTTGTCCAGACGGAGTGGTGTCATTATGAACGCTACTTTGCCCACCACAATCTCTTCCGTGAAAGTTCTGATTACATAATGCTTATCCTACTGGAACCCATTCCGCTCTACTGTATTCCTCCCAGGTATCCTAAGCTGAAAACTCTCATGGAAAAGAAAGCATACTTGGAATGGCCCAAGGACAGGCGTAAGTGTGGCCTTTTTTGGGCAAACCTTCGAGCTGCTATTCGTGTTAATTTATTAGAAACCAGAGAGATGTGTGAACTGCAGACATTCACAGAACTGAATGAAGAGTCTCGAGGTTCTGCAATCTCTCTGATAAGAACAGACTGCCTATAGAGTCCCACCCACCCCTAGGGAAATCGGGACCTGAATATACTGTTAGGATATAAATTGACACAACCTTTATCATGGCAATTTGGCAATATCTATTAAAATGAAAAACTATCATTCCTTCATGTCAGTTCCTTGAAGGAGCTCTAAGAATGTATCCTATAGAAATGCAATTTGCAAAGGTTTATGTAAAGAAGGTATTCATCCTGGCATTGTTTGTAATCATGAAAAATTAAAAACAGCTCAAATGTCCACAAAATAAGGATTGATCTAACAAATTATAGTACATTAATGTAACAGAATATTACACAGCCATTAAAAAATGAGGTAGCTCTATATTTTCTGGTATGGAGAAAGTTAGATCTTGGTTTATACATTGAAATAGGAGTCTAAAGGAATATATACCTGTACATTGGTGTGGTAACAGTGGTTAGGGTCTGGAAGTTTGGATTACAGGAAGCATTTGGTTTCTACGTTGTATATTTCTGTAATGTTGGAGTTGCTTAGAATGAATCTATACTTCTTTTGCAAGCAGAGAAAACAATAAAGATAATGTTAAAAGCCTACACATCCTACTCATGTTGTTTGATCGTCCCTTCTAGCCTCACAGTTCATTGAAAGAAAACAAGCTCTCTTGAATTTTGCAAAGTTAAATTTCAAAAACAAACATCAAGAACAAACATGTTCTTTCCCTATTGGCTCACCCACATGATAAAGGAAGGAAATGCCTTTAAGATCTGACACCAATCACCTCTTGCACCCTTGCAACCCATCATTGAATCCTATCAAATTATTGGCCCTTTCCCAGAACACTCATCTCCTTTCATGCCCCCAGACTCTAGAACTTGGCATCATGTCTGCCTGTGATACCTTTCCTGACTTAGTTCGTTTAGGAAATCTTACATATCCTTGAGGTGCAATCCAAATGTCGACTCTTCTTTGAAACTTTCCTCATTTCTTCCCCCAAGCATGATGTTCCTCTATTCTCTACAACACTTGGGACATATTTTCATCACCAAACTGATGCTATATCTTTAAAAAACATCCCTTTCTTACTCTTCTATGAGCTCCTCAAAGGTGAGGACAGACTTCCCTCTGCCCTTGTATCAGCGGCAGTTTGCTCAGTCCGTGGTTCAGAAAAGATGCTCAATGAATGTTTATGGAATGGACATTGGGTTAGCTAGAGGAACTTAGTAGGGACTCAACTGGCTTCAGGATAGAGAGTGGAATTTGAAGGCAAATTCTGAGAACCTGAAGAGGAAGAGCAGGCATAGGTGAAAGGAAGAGAAGACTGAGAACCCAGAATTGACGGATTCCTGAGTACAGCTTCAATCAGGTGAATTTGCCAATATTTGATTGTTCTTGACTTACAAAAATATCTGTTTCAGCTCATTCAAGCTAATAAAACCAATCTAAGCAGGCTAAAATTGGGCTCGGCATCTACTGTATTTCCTTATAGTTTGTGGTCGTACGAATTCCTCACACTAGTAGCCATTAAAAAAAGTGGACTCGAGAAGGTCAGCCTGAGAGTGTAGGGAGAAGGCTGGTGTCAATCTAGAAGCCAGGTTGTACTTCCATTTGGTCAATGGCCAGTCTGCTCTGAGGAGCTCGAGTTCAGCAGCCCTGAGGCTGAGTGTCTCTCTTCTTCCTTCCTGGCGAGCCTTGGTCTGTCTGGTAGAAGGGGAAGCCCGAGGGAACCTCAGTGGAGAGATGGCAGAGGATTAGGAGAACACCTCTCCTCCCAGGCTCCCAGCAGCCGGGCTGCTGATATTAGCTTCGGAAAGAGTCAGACAGACACTGTATGAAGACTCTGTCGCTCTTGCATGAATTAGTGTGAGACTCTTACCTTTACAGATTAATTAACTTGGAACAAACAAAGAGGATAACATCAGCCCTAAAGTTGTCAGGATTGGGTTATTCATGGCAGTTATTCCAGTCTTCAGTTTAGTAATACAGTTTTTTAAATAGACATTTTATTATAATTTAAAAAAAATAACACATTAGGCTTAGTTCTCAGCGACTTCTAATTTTAGCAGCTGGACAACCCCTAAATCTTCCCCACAATTATTTGAGATCTAGATTCTATCTGCAGTCTCTCCCTACTCACCAGGGCGTCCTGCATGTGCAACCTGATTCACATTCCTAAAACAACGACCTTGTTCTATCAGTAACTTATGACCGGAGGCAGCTTCTCAGATTAGCCACCCTTTGTCCACAAGCCAGAACGTGTTCTTTGTATAAAGGATGAAGAATAATTGGGATCCCGGTTTCCCCTGGAGGTTGTGAGGACAACTTCACCACTGGTACTCTGCTGGGGAAACTTCCCATGGTCCCTTAGCTCCGTTTTTCACCTGTGTGAAGCTGGTACTGATCTCAGCCCTCCATTATCATTTTTCTATTTATTTGGCTTATTCCAACTTCCCCCACTAGAATGCAAACTCCTTTAGAGCAGAGATTTTGTCTGTTTTGCTCACAGATGTTGTTTCCACCTCTGCCCAGGACAGTGCTTGGCACATGGCTACTCTCCAAGGATTTTCCAAAGGAAATATAGTTTGTCTGTAGACACTTTGTTGATTGGCCGCCTCTGCTCTTCTCAGGTCCAGCAGGGCAGCCAAGGCCACCCACTTCAGTGTCACCCCTTGTTGTACATCAGGCACATAGGTTTACTCAGCAGGGAGCCTTCTTCACCTTCAATAAGTATATTTTGCTTACACTTTCTGGGACCAGCCGACCCTGGGTCGTCTCCCTCTGCCCCCCACCTTTGGCTCTTCTCTTTACTTCCTCCTGTTGGGATCCGCTTCATCTCAGGGGCTTGCTGTGGACAGCCCTTGAATTTCAGAGTCTGCAGATTATATGAATCCCCACAAATGGGTTTTATGGTCCCCCCACAACCCCCATCAGTGCCCCTCTTCTTGTTGCCGTATCAGCTTTTCAAGAGGAGAAGGGGAAGTTCTGGGCCAATAAAGCCTCTGCTATGGCCCACTCCTCAGACCCCTTCCCCTCTCCCCCACCCCCAGGTCTTGGGAGAGACTTCCTTGAATTTTCTGATAGGTCTTCTTGCTTCTGTAGTTCCCTGGTAGCATGTCTTTAATGACGGGTATGTTCTTAAGCCCTGGTATGGCCAGGCCTGACAGTGTCCTCCAAGCAGGATGTCCCCAGCCCACATCCAGACCCACATGGATCCTGGTCTTCACATGACCCTTCAAGGTACTTCCTGACCCTCTGCCTTGCACATGAGGCCAACCAGGTATCCTACGGAGCTCTGGATCTCGCACCTGTGGGGTCCTCTCAGAGACTGGTGGGTGGGCCTCCATTTGAGGCGGACAGTCTGGCAAGAAGATCACTTCTGCTGGCTGAAACAGCGTGGGGTCACCCAAGATTGGGCCACCAGAATGGTGCACACGTGCTGATTTGGGGTGACTCTCATATCGACCACAAGATGACGTCGGGGGTCTGGGCTACCAACAGTCTACCACCAACCCTTGGGCTTGAGCCAGCCGTGTAGGCCTGTGTCCATCTGTGATTTGATTGTGGTGCCACCTCCTGTCTTCAGTACCTGTGGCAGGTGTGACAGCAGATGCTGCCCGCTTCATCCCCCAGCCCCCAGCATCCCGGGTGATAACCACCATTGCTGCAGCTCTGTGCCATGTATTAGGTAGTCCTTGGAGGATGGCTTTCAAGACTGAACGCCAATGGGCTTTCCGGTCAATGTGCTCTCTCACCTCCCATTGACATGGCGACATCATGCTCTCCCTGTCGTAAGCCATGTTCATAAGGGAAGGACATATGTTGTGGGAGTGGAACTGAGCCTCTCTCTTCTTGCATGGACCCCTCACTACCCTCCCCACTGGCGATGGTGTGTTTTCAGTCAACACTGAAAGAGCTCCCATTCTAGGGAGGCAGTGATCACCACCTCAAGAGTCCAAGAGAAGACACGACTGGAATATGCCTTATTCTATGTCTCCACCATAAAATTCTGAATGTTAGACTAAACAGGACCAGAAAACAAATATCAGTTTATGTTTTCCTACATGCTCTGGGGAAGACTTGCATCAGTGAGGCACAGCACCCAGCTTTGAGTCACTGTAAGGCATCGTGGACAGATGCAGTGACATGAGTAATAATAAAACCATCATTACAGACAGGCTATCAGGGAACTGCAGAGGCAAGAAGATCTATACTGTTTAATGGAAACAGGTTCCGAAGAGCCATGTGGTTTGTGTGGTTAATTACAGCATTGCTACGTTTTGGGGGGGTTTTTTGGTGGAAATGAACCAGGAACAGTACATTGGACAATAAAATGCCTGAAGAGATGGTTCCTGGATTTGAACAGGGCGAGATGGTGCTTGGACCCTACAAAGAATCTTCCAATGCACAATGGACAATGGATAATGGACAAGTAACTCTTCTCTATCCATCTCCATGAAAAAGCCACTATACTTCACATAGGTCTGTACCTTGTGAAACATTTTAAAATCCGGTTATTTATATAATAAGTATAAAAATTAGGAGCTCTGCAAAAAGAATTTTCCTGCCGCCCTGCACACCCTAGAGGCAGCTCTGGGAAGGAGAATATCGTGGCTTATGCAGCCAGAACATACATTGCTTCTTATTTCTTGGTGGCACAATGACTTATTTCAGTTTCAAAGTAAGTCACTGGCAGCAGGACAGTTTTTGCCTCGAGTGCTAATGGGGATGTGGTGAAATTCAGCGCTAAGACTGATGGATCTGAAAGTTTCGAACAGGAAAATTCTAGTACCATGATATTAAGGTTATGGGAAGTTCCTCCTATGGTTTTCATAAAAAACTGAAAGAAGAAGAGGCCTCTCTTATTTTATGTCACGATGGGTGAAGGTACCACATTATTAACTTACGTTCTCCCCATGGAGGAAGTTACAGCCTTAGTTGTGCCCAGGAACTCTCTAGTCCTAAGGCCCTGAAGAGTTTGGCTTCCTGGAAACAGTACCTTTGGCCCTGGGAAAAAAATAGACCAGAGACATATGCTGGAAGAATCTCTACCAGGTTAGCTCTCATTGTCATTAGGACCAATGTCTTCTTTTAATTCCTAGACTCACTAGCCCTGAGGAGATCCAGAGACCCATCAGCCCTCAACCTCCTCCTGGTTCTTTTATTTCTAGAAAAGAGGTGAATCAGTCTCCATGATGCTGTTTGAAGTATCCTGGCCTACTGTGTAACAATACAAACCTGACCCTTCTTGGGGTTTATATGTGCCTGTCACTGTTCTAAGGCTGTTATGAACTTTACCTGTTAATTCTCATAGACCTGTGAATTCAATTTTATTATTATTCTCATATAATAGACAAAGTACCCAAGGTACCAAAAAGTTAAGGTTTCACGGCTAGTAAATGACAGAAATTCAAGGTGGTCTGATTACAGAGCCTGCTTTCATATCTTTTCTGCTAGGCTGCCTCCCAAGACCTTGGAAACTAACTACTGTTCCTGCTAGACCCTGTTCGCAGATGGAGGGATCTTGTTGCATAAGAGCAATTAGCATGATTTGGTGTGTAACCCAAGTGCTTCCAGTCTTCACTGCCTGCGGCTACAAAGAAGGCTCATCAACGTCAATGACCCCGTATTCTTGGTCCCAAGGAGCCTTGTGTGTGCTCATATCCCACACTGTCAGCCGCTCTCACCATCTGATACCACCACAGTCTACTCCACTCCAGCTATCTCAGGTAGCTAGACTGGGGCCTGGCAAGGTCCTTGAAGGCGTCTTGCACTATTGACCTCGCTGAACAAAGTGCCTTCTTGATGGTGCTAATGTTCATGCTAAGGGTGCTTTCCCCCAAGAATCCCAAATCCACTCATCTTGAGGTGAGAAGCCATGCTGAGCTCCATAGCATGGTGGGTTCAATATCTCTCTCCTCAGAACTGGGTGTCGCCATCTCAGCATCCCATAGCCGCAACGCTAGGATTCAGAGTCTCACCAAGTCAACGGGCTCAACATCACTAATCATCGGGGAAATGCAGTCAAAACCACAACGAGATACCACCTCACACCTGTTAGAACGGCCGTCATCAAAAAGACAAGAAATCACAATTGTTGGCAAGGATGTGGAGGTAAAGGAGCCCTTGTGCACTGTTGTTGGAAATGTAAATTGGTACAGCCACTATGAAAAACAGCAGGGAGTTTTTTCAAAAAATTAAAAAGAGAACTACCATATGATCCAGCAATTTCATACCTGTGTATTTATTGGAAGAAAAAAACCCCCACTAATTTTAAAAGAATATGTGTTTATTTCAGCTGTTTACAATAGTCAAAATATGGAACTAACCTAAGGGTCCATGGATACTGAATGAATAAAGAAAATGTGGTATATAAACAATGGACTATTATTTAGCCATAAAAAAAATCTTGCCATTTGTGACAACATGGGTAGACCTTGAAGACATTATACTAAGTGAAGTAAGTCAGACAGATAAAGACAAATACTACATGATCTCACTTATATATGGAATCTAAAACAAAAACAAGACCAAAACCAAAAAAACAAGCTCATAGATACAGAGAAGAGATTTGGTGGTTGCCAGAGGCAGGGGTAGAGGTGTGGGTGAAATGAGTGAAGGGGGTCAAAAGGTACAAATTTCTAGTTATAAAATAAGTCATGGGGATGTAACATACAGCATGGTAACTATAGTTAATAATACTGTACAGCATATCTGAAAGCGGCTACAAGTGAAGATCTTAAAAGTTCTCATCACAAGAAAAAAATTTGTAACTATGTATGGTGTTACAAATGTTATTATGGTGTTACAGATGTTAATTAGACTTATTGTAATGATCATTTTGCAATAGATACAAATAGCTAATCATTATATTGTACACCTGAAACTAATGTAATGTTAAATGTGAATCATGCTTCAATAAAAAAAAATTAGGAAATGTAAGACAATCCTATTGGTGCTTCCAGTTTATCTAAAAGTGACTAATAATTTAAAATCTTATGTCATATTAAATGACTCTGTTACAGAAATAGATAAATCTTCAAAAACAAACTTATTGATTTGGGTGCACATAAATATACACTATAAAACTACCAAATAGGGCTTCCCTGGTGGCGCAGTGGTTGAGAGTCCGCCTGCCGAAGCAGGGGACACGGGTTCGTGCCACGGTCCGGGAAGATCCCACGTGCCGCGGAGCGGCTGGGCCCGTGAGCCATGGCCGCTGGGCCTGCGTGTCCGGAGCCTGTGCTCCGTAACGGGAGAGGCCACAACAGTGAGAGACCCGCATACCGCAAAAACAAAAAACTACCAAATCTATAAAGTACCAGTCAACGTTTGAAAATAAAAAGTGACTGTGGCTATATACACAACCTCAGAAAACTTCCTAATTAAAGAGACACTAAGGAAAGAGGAAAACACCGCATTTTCATTCCAATAAAAATAGTACCATAAAGGGGACTTCTCTGTTGGTGCTGTGGTTAAGAATCCGCCTGCCAGTGCAGTGTGCACAAGTTTGAGCCCTGGTCTGGGCAGATCCCACATGCCGCAGAGCAACTAAGCCTGTGCGCCACAACTACTGAGCCTGTGCTCTAGAGCCCGTGAGCCACAACTACTGAGCCCATGCGCTACAACTACTGAAGCCCACGCATGTAGAGCCCGTGCTCCGCAACAAGAGAAACCACAGCAATGAAAAGCCCCCGCACTGCAACGAAGAGTAGCTCCCGTTTGCCGCAACTAGAGAAAGCCCACGTGCAGCAACGAAGACCCAACACTGCCAAAAATAAATAATAAAATAAATAAAAAATTTTAAAAAGTACCATAAGTATGTATAATCAAAATAATTACTGGTGACATTTTTCTATAACTTTTATAACATCTAAATTTCTTCCCATTGTCAAATATATTGTCAAATATTCATTTTTCTGAAAAGTGAAAGTGAAGAAAAATCACTAGATCTTTTGATGCTTAATAATAAATTATGAAGGCAAAATTGTGAATAACTAGCCTATTGGGCAAAAGTAATTTTTGGTCCTTTGCTGTTTCCCTTTCCAGTTTTTGTACAAGATTGTTTCAGGATTCATAATTGTGCAAAGACCATAAAATTGTGTCATATTTCTTAGCCTTTACAATTTATATAACAAGTTCAAATTAGAATTTTAAAACATTTTATTCTTTAAAAAGTTCAGGAAATCGGCTCCCCCAAGCCAAGTGTGTGGTTTATGTAATCAAAACAAATAGCTGAACTACATGTGCTACACGAGATAAAAACAACAACGAGGGGCTTCCCCGGTGGCGCAGTGGTTGGAAGTCCGCCTGCCGATGCAGGGAACACGGGGTCGTGCCCCGGTCCGGGAGGATCCCACACGCCGCGGAGCGGCTGGGCCCGTGAGCCCTGGCCGCTGAGCCTGCGCGTCCGGAGCCTGTGCTCCACAACGGGAGGGGCCACAACAGTGAGAGGCCCGCGTACCGAAAACAACAACAACAACAACAACGAAACCTCTTTCCTCAAAACTGGCTGTCAACATCGCAGCATTTCAAAGCTTCTATGCTGGGATCCAGAGTCTCACCGAGTCTCTCATGAAATCCATTCCTGGGAAATCCCTTCCCGGGAGCTCTGAACCAGCCCAGGAAGGAAGGAGTGCGAAACGGCGCCTCCTACCTTCCCCTGTCCATGCTCCTTCCCACCCCTCCTTTGCGACCCCCCAAAACACCATCCACCCCCCCAGTTATTCATAGCAATTTATGCATGTAAACGTAGAGGAGTGAACATCATCCAAACAGCAAAACTTTTCTTCCCAGTTTGGGTTCTGGTAGGACGCCCTGCTGCATATTTTATGCAAATTGGATGGGGAGGTTTGCCCCCTAAGGAGGCCCAGGAGAGGATGGAGGGGGGAAATTAACTCCATCGTCAGAACCTTAAAAAAAACTGAGAGCTAACATCTTCCTTAGATTTTACAAGCAAAAAGCTGGCTAAGCTTTAAACTGAACTGATATAATAGATTAAAACTGAATAGATAGAAATTTGTTTTTCACTTTGAAATCTCTGTCTTAAAACCAGCTTCAGGCCCCAAAAGGCCACAAATAATAAACGAAGATCACTAAAAGGGAAAAACCAAACCGAAAAAAAAACCCCAAGAGAAGCAGCAGCACAGCGGGAGCCAGCTGCACTGCAACTTCTCATTTTGCAGCGTGCATCTAACCTTAATGCCAGGGCCCCAGGGAAGTCGGGTTAGAAGCAGTTTCACTTCGTTGGTTGCTCCCCACCCACGGGCCTTTCCGGAGGCGGAAAGCAGAAGATCATGATATTAAAATAGATCCCATTGTGCATGCAAGAGCAACGCCACCAGCACGGCGTCTCTTCCGGCTAGTCCACCTTTTCAGTTCTCAGTTTGGCTCCCCTCAGCCTATTTATACGGATTCTACTAGAAACCTGAATTGGCTTTTGGGGGGAGCTATGGAGTGTGTGCTGAAGCATTTGGCCACTTCGTGTTTTCTAAGTTCCGCAATAAGTTATTTAATGAGCCCTCGTGTCAGAAAAAGAACGTTCCGGGAAAACCCTTTCTGATCTTCTCTACGGCTCACCTTGACCAGGGCACCTGCCACATCAGTCACTCTTCAGAGGACGGAACCGCAGGAAGCTCGTGGGACTGGCATGTTAAAAGAAAGCTGCCCTCTTTTTCTTTTGTTGTTTCCCATTTTTCTTTCTTCTTCCTCTCCACTACCTCCGACAGGCGTAGAATGGGGCCGCTTTTCGGGTCTACTTAACTCTTACTCCCGGCCCACATCAAGACAAGGCAGAAATGCTGAAAGCTCCAGCATCGGCATCACCTGAGACCTTGTTAGAAATGTAGGATTTCAGGCTCCATCCCAGACCTAATGAATTAGAATCTACATTTTAACAAGACCTCAGCTGATGCGTACGCTCAGTAGGGTTTGAGAAGCACTGTGAAAGAAAGCTTGGAAAATGAACGGATGCCCGTGTGTGAAATTTGGGGTCACAGCGCCACCTTGTGGTTATCGTAGTAGTTGCTGTTGAGCTTTCAGTTCCCGGAGGGTTCGGCCTCTCTCCACCACGCTGTCAATCAAAGAGATACGGGCTCTTTTCCAAGGATGCCTTCTACCTGAGTTGGGAACAGCTGATAGCCATAGTGATTTCATGCATTCGAAATTAGAACCAGCAGGATCAACAGATCTCAAAGTATTTCTTTCCCCTTCACAAGATTTATCATAAAATTCATAAAGCCATTAAAACTCAGTGACACAAGAATGGTTCTAAAGATTATTGAGATGAGTAGTTCCCACCTTTTAAACATGAAGCTCACTTTATAATAATGGTTGGTATTTACTGAACATTTACTCTGTTTCAAGCACTAAAAACCCGCAGGCCTTTAATCAATTAAACCTGACATCAATTCAGTGAGACTGGTGCTATATTATTTCTAGTTTGTAGACCCCTCTCTGACAGTAATATTTATTGGTTGAGAAACATCTATACTAACAAGAAACTATTATTATGACTCTAGTAACTCTTGAGAAGGAATTTGCATTGAATTAAATCCAATCACTTCTACATACATTTAGGGAAGAGTAGTGCAGACATATACGATATGTTATCTACCCAGCCTCAGACTGCGTTTGGGGTGTATATAGACTTGGGGTATCTTGCAACAGCTCCAAGGATCTCCAGAGGATTCATAGCTCACAGTCTGGGAGCCCCAATGTAGAAATACCCCCAATCCTTTATTGATGACATACCATGCACTCCGGAACACGGCTGACTTCATCTAGTCTCTGATGATTAGCAGGGTCAGGCTTGCCTTGGCCTTGGATGGAAGACTTCTGGGGAGTAGGAAACATCTCAAAGAAGTTCCCCATGGTTATATTTCTAGCTTGAAAACTACACTGTAGAGACAGACTCCATGGACTGTTGCTCCCTTCTGTTCTCCAACCCATATACCCTAGAAAAAATAATTTTCCTAAAACAGAGTTCTGTTTGAGTTATTCCCCAACACAGAGTTACTCCAACTATGCCCAGCTGGTTATGTGAGCTAAAGCTTATTCTGATTACCTAGGTTTTCAAAGTAAAATCTAATACCAACCAAACTGCTTGCTGCTACTCCCTTTATTCTGTCTAGACTATTCCTCTAGTCTCTGTGGTGGAAAATGGTGGCCTCAGAGGAGACCTCTAGGAGGCCAACTAGTGGCTAAGGTGACCCTCTTCAGGAAGTCACTTGGGATGCAGAAGTAGGTCCTACACAGACACAGGAAAACAGTTCTGGCAAGTAACAGTTAGATAGCCTTTTCTCAAGACCAAGCATGAGTTTACTGTGAAAAGTATCATTACTGACAGGTAAGTACAAATTCTGGTGGGTATTCTCTTCTTCAGTCCCTCGGTGGAAGAAATAGCATAACCAGAAGTTTGCTTGGTCAGTATGAGTCTTGGCCATTTCATGTTTCTGGCTGCCCAGTTTCAAACCCATCTTTTTTTTTTTTTTACGGTACGCAGTCCTCTCACTGTTGTGGCCTCTCCCGTTGCGGAGCACAGGCTCCGGACACGCAGGCTCACCGGCCGTGGCTCACGGGCCCAGCCCCTCTGCGGCATGTGGGATCTTCCCGGACCAGGGCATGAACCTGTGTCCCCTGCATCGGCAGGCGGACTCTCAACCACTGTGCCACCAGGGAAGCCCTCAAACCCATCTTTTTAAAAGTACAATATTTCCTTTTGGGCATTCTTTCTTCCCACTGGACATAGTCTGGGAGACAGTGGCCAAGATTCCAGCATTCCTTCATTAATGGGCAGAGAGGTGGCCCAAGTTAGGTCAGTTACATTCTCTCTTCCTGGTATTTGAATCTTGACTGGAGGATCAAAGAAATAGAAAAGAATTCTATTTCATCCCAGCCTTCCAGAACCTGGTTTCAGACTTCTTGCGAGTCTTTGCATCTTATCCTCGAGAAATATCCTAGTTCCTGCCTGTTTCCATGCCTCCACCCTGTTATTGACTCTGTGAGCCCCCAGCATCCTTCCAAAATAATTTTTTTTATTTTAATTAAGTTAATGTGCTACTCAGCTATTGCTAGAATAATGTTGTATTAAAAAGCACCCTCGGGCTTCCCTGGTGGCGCAGTAGTTGAGAGTCCGCCTGCCGATGCAGGGGACACGGGATCGTGCCCGGGTCTGGGAAATTCCCACATGCCGCGGAGCGGCTGGGCCCGTGAGCCATGGCCGCTGAGCCTGCGCGTCCGGAGCCTGTGCTCCGCAACGGGAGGGGCCACAACAGTGAGAGGCCCGCGTACCGCAAAAAAAAAAAAAAAAAAAAACAGGTAGCAGTTCAGATTTGGCCCCCAGGCTCTAGTTTGACAACCCCTGACCTATCTGACAGTGACACCAGCAGCTATTCAGGGCATGCTCTTCTCGTGATAGATGGTAGCGGGCAGGGTAAACCACACCAGCACATTTGACATCTCTAGGTGAGCATGATATATGCTATTCTGCATTCTGTTGGCCAGAGCAAGTCATGTGGTCAAGCTCAAACTCAGTTGTGTGGACGTGCGCATTTTGCCTACTCTACAGTAGGGAGGCAATGCAAAGTCACCGTAGAAAGGGCGCCAATGTATTTGCATTATTCTGTTACCCGCAGAGAGTGTAAAGCTGGGACCATTAACCTACCTTGGTTAACCAGAAAATAATAAAATATTAACAGAAATTAATTTTAACCCAGTCAAATTTATCAATCTTTTCCTTTATGATTTATGCTTTCCAAGTCTTGTTTAAGAAATTCTAAAAAAAAAAATTCTTCTTTGCTGTATGTCAATTATATGTCAATAAAACTGAAAGAGAGGGCTTCCCTGGTGGCGCAGTGGTTGAGAGTCCGCCTGCCAATGCAGGGGACACGGGTTCGTGCCCCGGTCCGGGAAGATCCCACATGCCACAGAGCGGCTGCGCCCATGAGCCATGGCCGCTGAACCTACACGTCTGGAGCCTCTGCTCCGCAACGGGAGAGGCCACACCAGTGAGATGCCTGTGTACTGCAAAAAAAAAAAAAAAAAAAGAAAGAGAAAATAAAAAAGAAATTCTTCTTTGACCCCAAAACATCACAGTCTTCTTCTTTTTTTAAAAAAATGAATTTATTTTATTTTTGGCTGTGATGGTTCTTGGTTGCTGTGCGTGGGCTTTCTCTAGTTGCGGTGAGCAGGGGCTACTCTTAGTTGCGGTACACAGGCTTCTCATTGTCGTGGCTTCTCTTGTTGCGGAGCACGGGCTCTAGGCGCGCGGGCTTCAGTAGTTGTGGCATGTGGGCTCAGTAGTTGTGGCTTGTGGGTTCTAGAGCTCAGGCTCAGTAGTTGTGGCGCACGGGCTTAGTTGATCCCCGGCATGTGAGATCTTCCCGGGCCAGGGCTTGAACCCGTGTCCCTTGTGTTGGCAGGCAGATTCTTAACCACTGTGCCACCTGGGAAGCCCCATCACCTTCTTTATTTTGTTTTTCACACTTAAGTCTTTAGTCCAGAGTATGGGTAAGGCAGGGATCCAATTGAGTTTTTGCTAATGGCAGACCAATTGCCCCAGCATTGTTTTTTGAATAATTCATCCTATTCCAAGTGATCTGTAAAACCACTTTTGCCATGTATCAAGTTTTCATAAATGCAGAGTGTCTTTCTGGACTCTTTATTCTGTTTCATTATTCTATCTGTCAGTCTCTGCTTATACTCCACCTCTCAATTATTTGGTCTTTAATCTTCATTTAGAATCAGCTTGTCAAATTCCATATATATACACACTAAAAGTACCCCTCAACATTTTGTTCGGAATATCTTTGAATTAAAGATTAATATGGGGAAAAAAAAAGGTTTTCAAGATAATAAATCTTCCTCTTCATGCACATGGAGTATCTCTCCACTTATTTGGGTTATCTTTAATTACATTCAATAAAATTTTATAATTTTCTTCTTAAAGTATGCCATCATTTGTTGGATTTATTCCTAGACATCTTATTTTATGCTATTTAAAATGATATAAATGCAACCTTTTAAAATGATATCTTCTAATGATTTGCTGCAGTGTGTTGAATATAAACAATTTTTGTATATTGATCTCAAAGCCAGCGACTTTTATCATAATAGCGAGCATTCACATAACCCTCCCTACGTGCTAGGCACTGTTCTAAGCACTTTACATGTGTGGAATGCATCCAAATCTCACAATGACTCTGTGAAGAAGGTTTTATTATTATAACTATGTGTAGATGAGGGAGCTGAAGTCCAGAGAAGTGCAGAGAGCTTAAGTAAATTGTCTAAGATGGTAAGTGGTGGAGCCAGAGTTCAAACTTGTCCAATATCCAAAGCTACAACCACAACACTATATTTTTCTCTTATCCTTGTTAAGCTCTTTCATCAGTTCTAATAATTTCCTGGTCTATTCTCTTAGGTTTTTCATGCAAACAACAAGAACAACAAATACTTTAAAAATCAACTAGCAAACATATGGTAATGCCCTATTAAAGCAGGGCAAGGTGCGTGTGGGGGAGTGTGTCTCTGTGTGTATGTGTGTGTATGTATGTGTGTGTCTGTATGTGTCTGTCTCTGTGTGTGTGTGTCTGTTTCTGTGTGTATGTGTGTGTATGTCTCTGTGTGTGTGTCTGTTTCTGTGTCTGCTTCTGTATGTATGTGTATGTGTGTGTGTGTATGTCTCTCTGTGTGTGTATGTCTGTGTGGTGTGTATGTCTCTGTGTGTCCGTTTCTGTGTGTGTGTGTGTGTGTGTGTGCATGCTAGGAGGAGGAACTTTATGAAGAGCAGCATTCTCAAAGCGAATGGAATTCACTGAGCCCTTGGGGTGGTTGGTATACTTCCCGAGGAGCCAGGAATTTCTGGCATGGCTGCAACTGGCCAAGTCAGGGCATCCTCAGAGAGGCCTGCAGGCTCCAGGGAGGCCTGAATAGGAAAGGAGGCCCAGGGCCAAGCCCAACAGAGAGTGTCAAATGACAGGCCGGCTCCTTCCCCACCCTCCACCTCCAGATCTGGGCTGAATCAAAGGGCCATTGAGGCCCCTCCCTTTCACAGACTGAGGCCACTGGGGCAGTCCCCTGAGGCTGAAACGCAACAATCCCACAGGCTTCTGCTCCAAACAGGCTTGTGTTTGAAACCACAATATACTTGGCTCCAGTTTTACACACATTACTTTCCTGGTGCTGAAAAAAAAGAAAAGAATTAGAAGAATGAAAGTGAGAGGCCTTGAGGGATGGGAATTCTTTTTCCAGTCTAGTGAATGAGGTTAATAAGTAGAAAAATAAAACTACTCTCCATGAAGGGTCTTTGGAAGGGTTACCAGGCCATGATAATTAAAAGCAAATTAAAAGGCTATATCATTCATTCAGCCTCAGTCGCCTCTCTCAGCCCTGAGGGAACTGAGTCTACTGCAAGGCAGTGAGGGAGAGGGCGGGAGAAGTGGGGGAGAAGCGACTTCCTCAGCTATGTGGAGTGATAGCCCTTAAGGAGAAGTAGGGACCTGCACCTGCAGCTCTGTGTCCCTCTGTGGCATCCCACCCAAATGCTAAATCATGAATTAGGGAATTGACTGACTGATAATCCCCCCACGCCTTACCGCACGCTGGACACTTGCTCACACATTTCAAAGGAATGGCTCATCTTGCATGAGTCCCTTCTATCTCTCTGGATCTCAGTTTCCTCTCTGTAAGATGAAGGTGGGAACTAGATCAGTTGTTTTCAAACGGTGCTCTCCTGAGTCCCCTCTGAAGCCTGGGTCGTGGAGGAGGGAGGGAAAGGGAACTGTGAATCGAGCCATTTAGCCCTTGTCTGATTCTGCCATCTTTGACCTCGTACCATTTTCAGTACACACTGGTTGAGCAGTTAATACTAACAGGACTGTTCCTATGACATGCTGACTCTGTCAACTATTCCAGGAAACCCCAGAGGTCAGAGCCGCTGCCTCTGCACTGGTTTGGTCCATACTGCCACCTTGAAGAAGGCGTGGAAGGTTCCTGCCAGCATCATGTCTTTCTCAAGGAGACTAAGAAAGACTTGTGATGACCCAGGTGGGGGGTGTGTGACCACAGGTTCTGTGCTAGTGGCTTCAGGAAATAGCCCTGTGGCCCGGGTTGGAATAGATCTCCCAGATCTACATCTGCGTTTTCACAGACTCAGGTGAGATTTTGCATAAGCTTCTGCAACGATTTCCCTGAGAAACCCTTTTTGAGCTCCCAAGTTGGGTTGTGATGCTTTTCCGAAGCACCCCGATTATTCACTACCCTAGAACTTAAAATGTTAGTGGTGTTGCCTGTTCACCTACTCACTTGTATCCTTTCTCTGGTCTTGAAGTCAGAAACTGTAGCTTTTCACTATAAATCCCTAGGACCTGGCGAAGTCCCTGCCACACAAGGTGATTATATTTTCCAAAAATAGCAACCGCAATATTTCCAGTTTCACATGTTCTTCCACAAACTTTCCACTTCCCATCATGATTCACGTCTATTTCCCCTACCCTGAGACCCAGGTTGGGGAGGGTGGACTCTGCCTGCCTCAGTAAATAGAATGCTGCAGAATGCTTGACTTCCAAGGCCAGATTATTAAAAGCAATAAGGCTTCTGCCTGATGCGCCCTCCCTTGGGATATTCTCCCTGGAAACCAGCCAGCAGCTTGTCAGGATACAACCTTGTGGAGAGCCAGTGATGCCCCCAGCTGACAGCCAGCTTCAACTGCCCGACAGATGAGGATACAAGACTTCATATGATTCCAGCCTCTAGCTTTCAAGTCCTCCAGCTGAGGCGTCCGACACTGCAGGGCAGAGACAAGGTATCCCTGGTGCGCCATACCCACATTCTTAACCCATAGATTCTGTGAGCATAATAAACGTTTCTACTGCACCACTAAGTGTTGGGGCTATTTGTTATGTAGCCATAGTAATTGGAACAGTGGTCAATGATAGACACTAAATACATTAATAAATGGTTGGACATGGGTTCTGTCGGATCCCTGGACCCACCTAGAAGGTGGAAAAGAGAAGAGCTATTCCAGGAAATAGGTGGAAGTGTATTGTGTTCCTCTAAAGTTTTAAGGCATAAATATCTACTGTACTGGTAGAAAAGACTCTTTTGAAAAACAGCGCTCTATCAAGCCATGAAAAGACATGAAGGAAACAAATGCATATTACAAAGTCAAACAAGCCAATCTGAAAAGTCTATAGATTGTATGATTCCACCTAATATGACATTCTGAAAAAAGTGAAACTACAGAAACAGTAAAAAAAAAAATATCAGTGGTTGCTAGAGGTTAGGGAGGAGGGCACAAATAGGCAGAGGACAGGGATTTTTAGGGCATTGAATCTATTCTATATGATAGTCTAATGGTGGATGCATGTTATCGTGCATTTGTCCAAACCCATAGAACGTACAATACTAAGAGTGAATGCTAATGTAAACTACAGGCTTTGGGTGATAATGATGTGTTAATGTTGGTTCATCGACTGTGACAAATGTGCCACCCTGGTGCTGATGGTGGAGGAGACTGTGCATGTGTGGGGACAGGGGGTATATGGGAAATCTCTGTACTTTCCATTCAATTTCTTTTCCTTCCCACTCAGTTTTGCTGTGAACCTAAAACTGCTCGGAAAAACAAAGGCCATTTTATTAAGGGGTCATTTAAATATGGTTGTATTTATTTAAGAGCTTAGGGATTCCTCCTTCCCTCTCCCCAGCTTCCTCACAAATAAACAAACTGCAATCGTTGGCGGAATTTTTAGGGTTTGTCTCAGTGCATTGGAACTTGAGGATAAAGTCTGACCTTACACATCAGGGGTTAATTTACTTCGGGACTTATACTTTCATTCCTTTCTATCTTTGGTGGACTGCACGTTATCTGGGAGCTGATCTGTTTCTAACATAATTTAAGGAGGCTTCTGTTTTTGCCTTGAGTGACAGTGAAAAAACTTCAGCCTTAAAAGGCACAGCCCTAAATGAATGGCTTAGGACTAGATTAAATCCAGGACTCCAGGGCAGTTTGAATAATGAATTCCGCATTCATTATTCTTGGTCTCTCTCTCTCTGGCATTTATTAATTAGCAACTGTTTTCCATGAAAATAACCGGTGGGATCATCATCCTTACAACCGACCAAAATAAATGTAATGTTTAATTTTGTGTTTTAATTAAAACTAGATGTTATGGTTGGGTTTTATCATTATGTCTATTTGTTTAATAGATCTCTCCTCAGAAAATACAGCAGGTAACCACGTAGTTCCCAGAGTGATGATTTAGATGGAAGGTGACTGCACAGGGCTTTCACAGTTTTAAAAACATCTGTAATAATGATTATTCGTGACTTTGGTTTAAGCTGTCTTTAAGCTGACTTATAGGCATGTGGATATGTGCACACACTTGCTAAACATCTTGGAAGAAGAGTGGTTGTCAGTCTATGCCATAGAACTTCCCAACCTCCAATAGATGGCATTTTTCTTGGGCTGGGGACCTGCAGGACAGGGAAATGCATCACCAGAAATCTAGGCTGCCAGGAGCAAAGTCTGAGAGCTGCTTTCTGTGAGTTTTTCACAGAGAAATGATTACAACAGGTAGATGCTTTTTGTTACTAAAAAATAATTTCTTATGAACATGCACTTATTAATTGGTTTTTAGTTTTATCACAGTTCCATGTGTACAAAGTTTACCAGGTCAGATGGTTTTATAAGGCTTCTATTGAAAACCCTACTCGCCCTGTTCCATCCCCGATTTCCTCTCCACAGAGGCGATGATTTCTTTCTCTTAAAGCTTTTTCTTCTGGAGTTTGTCTCCTTATTTCTAAATTATATGCGTACACTGCTGTTTTTCACATTGTCATCTGTAAAATGAGTTGAAAAATCTCATAGTGTTGGCACGAGCATTAAAAAGAATTAATTCATAAAAAGCACTTTTAACAGTGCCTGGCAATGTTGTTGTTATATGAACTTTTCAGATTTAGTTATGATCTATTGTCTTCCTACTACAAAAACACCAGCCTTAGCTCTATTACAATAAACCCTAAACACACACACACACACACACACACACACACACAGTTTCCCCTCCTGCCACCTGACTGATGTTTGTCTATCATAAATTTTTTTTAACATCTTTATTGGAGTATAAATGCTTTACAATGTTGTGTTAGTTTCTGCTTATAACAAAGTGAATCAGCTATATGTATGTATATATCCCCATATCCCCTCCCTCTTGTGTCTCCCTCCCACTCTCCCTATCCCACCCCTCTAGGTGGTCACAAAGCACCGAGCTGATCTCTCTGTGCTATGCAGCTGCTTCCCACTAGCTATCTATTTTACATTTGGTAGTAGGTATAAGTCCATGCCACTTTCTCACTTTGTCCCAGCTTCCCCTTCCCCCTCCCTGTGTCCTCAAGTCCATTCTCTACATCTGCATCTTTATTCCTGTCCTGCCTCTAGGTTCATCAGAACCATTTTTTTTTTAGATTCCATATATATGTGTTAGCATATGGTATTTGTTTTTCTCTTGCTGACTTACTTCACTCTGTATGACAGACTCTAGGTCCATCCACCTCACTACAAATAACTCAATTTCGTTTCTTTTTAGGGCTGAATAATATTCCATTGTGTATATATATATATATATATATATATATATATATATATGCGCCACATCTTTACCCATTCATCTGTCGATGGACACTTAGATTGCTTCCATGTCCTGGCTATTGTAAATGGAGCTTCAATGAACATTGTGATACATGACTCTTTTTGAATTATGGTTGTCTTAGGGTATATGCCCAGCAGTCATACGGTATTGCTGGGTCATACGGTAGTTCTATTTTTAGTTTTTAAAGGAATCTCCATATTGTTCTCCATAGTGGCTGTATCAATTTATATTCCCACCAACAGTGCAAGAGGGTTCCCTTTTCTCCACACTCTCTCTAGCGTTTATTGTTTGTAGATTTTTTGATGATGGCCATTCTGACTAGTGTGAGGTGATACCTCATTGTAGTTTTGATTTGCATTTCTCAAATGATGAGTGATGTTGATAATCCTTTCATGTGTTTGTTGGCATTCTGTATATCTTCTTTGGAGAAATGTCTACTTAGGTCTTCTGCCCATTTTTGGATTCGGTTGTTTGTTTTTTTGATATTGAGCTGCATGAGCTGTTTGTATATTTTGGAGATTAATCCTTTGTCAGTTGCTTTGTTTGCAAATATTTTCTCCCGTTCTGAGGGTTGTATTTTCATCTTGTTTATGGTTTCTTTTGCTGTGCAAAAGCTTTTAAGTTTCATTAGGTCCCATTTGTTTATTTTTTTTTATTCCCATTTCTCTAGGAGGTGGGTAAAAAGGATCTTGCTGTGATTTATGTCATAGAGTATTCTGCCTGTGTTTTCCTCTAAGAGTTTTATAGTGTCTGGCCTTACATTTAAGTCTCTAATCCATTTTGGGTTTGTTTTTGTGTATGGTGTTAGGGAGTGTTCTAACTTCATTCTTTTACATGTAGCTGTCCAGTTTTCCCAGCACCACTTATTCAAGAGGCTGTCTTTTCTCCGTTGTATATTCTTGCCTTCTTTATCAAAGATAAGGTGACCATATGTGTGTGAATTTATCTCTGGGCTTTCTATCCTGTTCCATTGATCCGTATTTCTGTTTTTGTGCCAGTACCATACTGTCTTGATGACTGTAGCTTTGTAGTGTAGTCTGAAGTCAGGGAGCCTGATTCCTTTTCTGCTTTTTCTGCATCTATTGATATTATCATATGGTTTTTATCCTCCAGTTTGTTAATATGGTGTATCACATTGATTGATTTGTGTATACTGAAGAATCCTTGCATTCCTGGGATAAACCCCACTTGATCATAGTGTATGATCCTTTTAATGTGCTGTTGGATTCTGTTTGCTAGTATTTTGTTGAGTATTTTTGCATCTATGTTCATCAGTGATATTGGCCTATAATTTTCTTTCTTTGTGACATCTTTGTCTCGTTTTCATATCAGGGTGCTGGTGGCCTCGTAGAATGAGTTTGGGAGTGTTCCTCCCTCTGCTACATATTGGAAGAGTTTGAGAAGGATAGGTGTTAGCTCTTTTCTAAATGTTTGATAGAATTCACCTGTGAAGCCATCTGGTCCTGGGCTTTTGTTTGTTGGAAGATTTTTAATCACAGTTTCAATTTCAGTGCTTCTGATTGGTCTGTTTATATTTTCTATTTCTTCCTGGTTCCGTCTCAAAAGGTTGTGCTTTTCTAAGAATTTGTCCATTTCTTCCAGGTTGTCCATTTTATTGGTATATAGTTGCTTGTAGTAATCTCTCACGATCCATTGTATTTCTGCAGTGTCAGTTGTTACTTCTCCTTTTTCATTTCTAAGTCTGTTGATTTGAGTCTTCCCCCTCTTTTTCTTGATGAGTCTGGCTAGTGGTTTATCAATTTTTTGTATCTTCTCGAAGAACCAGGTTTTAGTTTTATTGATCTTTGCTATCATTTCCTTCATTTCTTTTTCATTTATTTCTGATCTGATCTTTATGATTTCTTTCCTTCTGCTAACTTTGGGGTTTTTTGGTTCTTCTTTCTCTAATTGCTTTAGGTGTAAGGTTAGGTTTTTTATTTGAGATGTTTCTTGTATTGCTATAAACTTCCTTCTTAGAACTGCTTTTGCTGCATCCCATAGGTTTTGGGTCATCGTGTTTTCATTGTCATTTGTTTCTAGTTAATTTTTGATTTCTCTTTGATTTCTTCAGTGATCTCTTGGTTATTTAGTAACGTATTGTTTAGCCTCCATGTGTTTGTGTATTTTACAGTTTTTTTCCCTGTAATTGATATCTAGTCTGATAGCATTGTGGTCGGAAAAGATACTTGATACGATTTCAATTTTCTTAAATTTACCAAGGCTTGATTTGTGACTCAAGATATGATCTATCCTGGAGAATATTCCATGAGCACTTGAGAAGAAAGTGTATTCTGTTGTTTTTGGATGGAATGTCCTGTAAATATAAATTAAGTCCATCCTGTTTAATGTGTCATTTAAAACTTGTGTTTCCTTATTTATTTCCATTTTGGATGATCTGTCCATTGGTGAAAGTGGGGTGTTAAGTTTCCCTACTGTTACTGTGTTACTCTTGATTTCCCCTTTTATGGCTGTTAGCTTTTGCCTTATGTATTGAGGTGCTCCTATGTTGGGTGCATAAATGTTTACAATTGTTATATCTTCTTCTTGGATCGATCCCTTGATCATTATGTAGTGTCTTTCTTTGTCTCTGTAATAGTCTTTATTTTAAAGTCTATTTTGTCTGATATGAGAATTGTTACTCCAGCTTTCTTTTGATTTCCATTTGCATGCAATACCTTTTCCCATCCCCTCACTTTCGGTCTGTATGTGTCCCTAGGTCTGGAGTGGATCTCTAGTAGACAGCATATATATGGGTCTTGTTTTTGCATCCATTCAGCCAGTCTATGTTTTTGGTTGGAGCATTTAATCCATTTACATTTAAGGTAATTATAGATATGTATGTTCCTATTACCATTTTCCTAATTGTTTTGGGTTTGTTATTGTAGGTCTTTTCCTTCTCATGTGTTTCCTGCCTAGAGAAGTTCATTTAGCATTTGTTGTAAATCTGGCTTGGTGGTGCTGAATTCTCTTAGTTTTGCTTGTCTGCAAAGGTTTTAATTTCTTTGTCAAATCTGAATGAGATCCTTGCTGGGTAGAGTAATCTTGGCTGTAGGTTTTTCCCTTTCATCACTTTAAATATGTCCTGCCACACCCTTCTGGCTTGCTGAGTTTCTGCTGAAAGATCATCTGTTAACCTTATGGGGATTCCTTTGTGTGTTATTTGTTGTTTTTCCCTTGCTGCTTTTAATATTTTTTCTTTGTATTTAATTTTTTTTTTTTTTTGCGGTGCGCAGGCCTCTCACTGCTGTGGCCTCTCCCATCGCGGAGCACAGGCTCCGGACACTCAGGCCCAGCAGCCATGGCCCACGGGCCCAGCCACTCTGCGGCATGCGGGATCCTCCCGGACCGGGGCACGAACCCGTATCCCCCGCACCAGCAGGCAGATTCTCAACCACTGCGCCACCAGGGAAGCCCTGTATTTAATTTTTGATAGTTTGATTAATATGTGTCTTGGCATGTTTCTCCTTGGATTTATCCTGTATGGGACTCTCTGTGCTTCCTGGACTTGATTAACTATTTCCTTTCCCATATTAGGGAAGTTTTCAACCGTAATCTCTTTAAATATTTTCTCAGTCCCTTTCTTTTTCCCTTCTTCTGGGACCCCTATAATTCGAATGCTGGTGCATTTAATCTTGTCCCAGAGGTCTCTGAGACTGTCCTCAATTCCTTTCATTCTTTTTTCTTTATTCTGCTCTGCAGTAGTTATTTCCACTATTTTATCTTCCAGGTCACTTATCCGTTCTTCTGACTCAGTTATTCTGCTATTGATTCCTTCTGGAGAATTTTAAATTTCATGTGTTGTGTTGTTCATCATTGTCTGTTTGTTCTTTAGTTCTTCTAGCTCCTTGTCAAACGTTTCTTGTATTTTCTCCATTGCATTTCCAAGATTTTGGATCATCTTGACTATCATTACTCTGAATTCTTTTTCAGGTAGACTGCTTATTTCCTCTTCATTTGTTTGGTCTGGTGGGTTTTTACTTTACTCCTTCATCTGCTGCGTATTTCTCTGTCTTCTCATTTTGCTTAACTTACTGTATTTGGGGTCTCCATTTCACAGGCTGCTGGTTCATAGTTCCCGTTGTCTTTGGTGTCTGCCTGCCCCCAGTGGGTGAGGTTGGTTCAGTGGGTTGCGTAGGCTTCCTGGTAGAGGGGACTGGTGCCTGTGTTCTGGTGGATGAGGCTGGATCTTGTCTTTCTGGTGGGCAGGACCATGTCCAGTGGTGTGTTTTGAGGTGTCTGTGAACTTATTACGATTTTAGGCAGCCTCTCTGCTAATGGGTGGGGTTGTGTTCCTGTCTTGCTAGTTGTTTGGCATGGGGTGTCCAGCACTGGAGCTTGCTGGTCATTGAGTGGAGCTGGGTCTTAGCGTTGAGATGGAGATCTCTGGGAGTGGTCTCTCTGATTGATATTATGTGGGGCCTCGAGGTCTCTGGTGGTCCCATGTCCTGAACTCGGCTCTCCCACCTCAGAGGCTCAGGCCTGACACCTGGCTGGAGCACCAAGATCCTGTCAGCCTCATGGCTCAGAAGAAAAGGGAGGAAAAAAAAAGAGAGAAATAAATAAATAAATAAAGTTATTAAAAATAATAATTATAAAATAAAAAAGTAGTAAAATAAAGAAGAGAGCAATGATACCAATAAACAAATCCACCAATGATAACAAGTGCTAAAATCTATACTAAGATAAACGTAAAAATCAGAAACTAGTCTGTGACAGACAGCAAACCCCAATTCTACAGTTGCTCCCAAATCCACCGCCTCAATTTTGGGATGATTTGTTGTCTATTCAGGTATTGCACAGATGCAGGGTACATCAAGTTGACTGTGGGGATTTAATCTGCTGCTCCTGAGGCTGCACAGAGAAATTTCTCTTCTTTGTTCGCACAGCTCCTGGGGTTCAGCTTTGGGTTTGGCCCCGCCTCTGCATGTAGGTCGCCCTCTGGTGTCTGTTCTTTGCCCAGACAGGAGGGGGTTAAAGGAGCTGCTGACTAGGGGGCTCTGGCTCACTCAGGCCGGGGGGATGGAGGGGTACAGAATGCAGGGCGAGCCTGCAGTGGCAGAGGCCAGCGTGATGTTGCATCAGCCTGAGGCGCGCCGTGCGTTCTCCCGGGGAAGTTGTCCCTGGATCCCGGGACCCTGGCAGTGGCGGGCTGCACAGGCTCCCGGGAGGGGAGGTGTGGATAGTGACCTGTGCTCGCACACAGGCTTCTGGGTGCTGCATCAGCAGCCTTAGCATTTCATGCCCGTCTCTGGTGTCCATGCTGCCTGTCTCTGGAGCTTGTTCAGGCACTGCTCTGAATCTCCTCTCTTCATGCACCCCCAAAAAATGGTCTCTTGCCTCTTAGGCAGGTACAGAGATTTTTCCGGACTCCCTCCTGGCTAGCTGTGGTGTACTAGCCCTCTTCAGGCTGTGTTCACGCAGCCAACCCCTGTCCTCTCCCTGGGATCTGACCTCGGAAACTGGAGCCTCAGCTCCCTGCCCCCGCCCAACCCGGCGGTTGTGCAGATAAGCCTCTCGGGCTGGTGAGTGCCGGTCGGCACCGATCCTCTGTGCGAGAATCTCTCCGCTTTGCCCTCTGCACCCCTATTGCTGTGCTCTCCTCCGTGGCTCTGAAGCTTCCCCCCCACCACCCCCCACCCCGTCTCCTCCACCCCCCGCCACCCCCCACCCCGTCTCCTCCAGTGAAGGGGCTTCTTAGTGTGTGGAAGTATTTCCTCCTTCACAGCTCCCTCCCAGAGGTGCAGGTCCCAGTCTCTATTCTTTTGTCTCTGTTTTTTTCTTTTTTCTTTTGCCCTACCCAGGTACGTTGGGGAGTTTCTTGCCTTTTGGGAAGTCTGAGGTCTTCTGCCAGTGTTCAGTAGGTGTTCTGTAGGAGTTGTTCCACATGTAGATTATTTTTGATGTATTTGTGGGGAGGAGGGTGATCTCCACGTCTTACTCTTCCGCCACCTTGAAGGTCCTCTTGAATTATTTTCTGAATAATTTCAATCCCTCCATTTTCTCTCTTCTCTCTTTCCGGAACTCCTATTTTATTTGCCTATTATATTCTTCTTCTGGCCTTCAAATTTTTTTCTCTTCTATTTTCCATTTGTTATATTTCTTCTGCTTTCTGGGATATTTTCCAAACTTTATCTTCCAAACTTTCTGTTGTATTTTGCATATATGCTGTCATAATTTTAATTTCCAAGTGCTCGATTTTTGGTCCTTCAATGAACTCTTATATAACCTCTTAATTTCCTTCTCTCTTTTTTTTTCCCCTCTGAGCATATTAATTACAGATTTTTAAAGTCTTCTTCTGATCCTTGTATTATTTTTCTTTCTACTGAGCTTTTTGAAAAAAAACTTTTGATCTCAGTTTTCCTATTAGAAAGTTGTCTCAGATGTTCAGTCATCCTCAGCTTCCTTCTCCTGTTTAAGAGTGAGGGATTAAGAAACCGGTTGGAAGCTGGGGTGTGTGTGTGTGTGTGCACACATGTGCTATTGTGGGTTATAGGAAGCTTGCCAATGGGAATTTCCTGCAGGGTGACCTTCCTAGGCTGTTTCACTGGAAGGCTCCCATTGGTTAGTTCTCTGAGTCTTTTCTCTCAGTCTAGTCAGTTTCCCCAGAGACGAAACTTTCAGTCTCTGATTTGGTTACCAGCATTCTGAGACTGGAGTGAAGGAGAGGGGATGGGGGTCCACCCTTTAGGGAGCAGAACTCCACTTGATCCCCAATTTTCTGTATGGTGCCCTGCCCCCTGAATCTTGAAGTCTCTCTGGCTGCTTTCTTTAGAGAGTCAGCCTATGGACTTCTGAGATTGAGGGTGGAGGGTAGACAGATCTTGTGGGAGTGGGAGGGTGTCTATGTGCTTCTTGTACAGACTTGTAACCAGGCTTCTGTTCTCAGCCTCACTTTCACCCTAGAGCCACCAACTCCTGACTCTTTCCAAGGTTCTGTGACTCACATCAGCCTGCTTCCAGGCTGCCCCACTGTCAGCATTGGTTTCAGCTTCTTTTGATCAGCAGCTGTGTCAGTAATCACTTGTCCATATGCTTTCAGCTTCCAAAATGTTTCTTTTCTTTCTTTTCCTTTGGTCCTTGTGGGTTTATATCTTTTTTTATAGCCATTCAGCCACTGCCATTTTGGTGGGACTGATGGAGATAGAGGTAAAACTGTAAATTATGTTTTCAATTTGCCTCATATAACAGGATTTTTGAGTATTAGAATTCAAACAGTGTAATGGTAAAATATAAACTGAGCTGCATTAATTCCTGTTGGACTCAGTCTGAGTTTTAAAATTTCCTTAGGGTGCTAAATTTGGTTGTTCCTGTAGGATTTTATATTTCCATAGGTGTGCTATTTATGTTAAATGTTTATAGCAGAAAAAAAAAAGAAATCCTGAGAATCTATAAACTGTCTCAAGGAATTAGGAAAAGAAAAGCAAATCATACTCAAAGAAAGCATAAGGAAGGAAACTGCAAAGATAAAATCAGAATGAACTAGGAAACAATGTACAATAGAGAAATTCGGTAAAGTCCAAGGTAAAAACTCTGGTGAGACTGATCATAAAATAGAGAAGGCCTAAATTACCAATATTAGAAATGAAAAAGGAGGCCTCACCTTAGATACTAAATAGATCATATTATAAACAGTAATAAATTTTAAAATTGTAGATGAATTGGACAAATTCTTAGAAAACTATCCTGCCAAAATGGCCATGAGAAATCTGAATATAATTTTTTTTTTTTTTTTTTGGCCATGCCATGCAGCTTGAGGGAGCCTAGTTCCCTGACCAGGGATCGAACCCATGCCCCTTGCAGTGGTAGCACAGAGTCCTAACCACTGGACCACCAGGGAATTCCCTGAATATAAATATTTTTAAAAATTGACTCTCTAAGTTAATCACTCCCACAAAGAAAACTTCAGGCTGAAATGTCTTCACCAGAGAATCTGACCAAGCCTTAAAATAAGAAACAAGATCAATTCTACACAGACTCTTCCAGGCAATAGAAAAAGAGGGAACAATTCCCAAGTTGTTTTAAAGGGGCAGCATATCCTTGGCACCCAAATATGACAAGGATGTTAAAAGTAAGGAAAATTATAGGTCAATCCCACACATAGATGAAAATATCCAAAATAAAGTATCAGTAAGCTGAATCCAGCCATGTATGCATAAAAAATATAAAAACATTGTGACCAAGTTGATTTGTTAAAAGGGTTTATTCTGGAAATTCCAGGTTGATTTCTCTTTCAAAAATCAATATAATTCATCACCTCAGCAGAAGAAAGGCAACATTTGTGTCAAGGTGACTATTTTAGATGCTCTACAGTCAGCAGAGTTTTGGATAACTTGGTTGTTTTCTCTATAAGCCACTAAGCAAACCAGAGGTGAAGAAATTCTGTTCAGAATCTAGTCAAGGCTCAGTTCATTGGGGTTGGGGAGGAGAAGAGGGTAAGCCGGGAAGTGCCGAGACTGGACCCAGACCTGGGCAATGAGGAAGCTGAGGACAGGGATAGAGGCCACGGCAGCTGGTAAATAAGACTCTCAATAGGGAACAAGTTCCCCTCCCTTCCGATAAATGCAAAGGCTTCCTGAAGAGAGTTTGTGTTCTGGTTTTCAAAATATGTCAGTATTTCTCAAGAAGTACCCGATGTTTAATGGCAAGCACCTCGTCCAACTTCCTGTTGATAACATCTCAGTTGGGGTTAGCCCAGTTCCATTTGTTCCCAAGTCAAAGATGATGGCCATCTCTGACATATTGACCCAAAGAGACCAGGGCAGTAGGGGCTTGTAGAAAAGCAGGAGAGCCGACCGGTTTTTCCTCCCTTCAATCATGCTAGACATTCCTGGGAGAGACCGACGTCTTGGGGTATGGCCCTATTTGAAGTCAGCTACACATGATGTTTTCTCAGATTCTTGGGTTATTCTCTTTTGTTTTACCTCCTTGTTGTTTCCAAGGTTGAAGCCATGATGTTTTGTTTGTTTTGAACTGTCATGGTCTTACTCTAGCCTCGTGGTTAAAAGCTGCTCCTGGAGACACACAGTTCTGGGTTCAGTACCAGTGATGAAACCGACCTGAGTAAATTTGATCAGGCACGACCCTTGGTTTCTGTTACAGTCACAGCAGGTTTGAAGTGAGGACAAGAGGCTTCCTTCCTCACAACCTCGCTGACCAGGTTATAATTCTGCCCCGTAGACAGAGAGTTATTAAGCAAACATTTATTGACAAGTGCAGAACCATTTCTGTAAACTGTCTTTTAGCCTGAAGGAAGCTGCGACTTTCTGTCCCTTCATAGGTGCTTTATCCACCACCTCACATGATAAGGATGTTCAAAGTAGACTCACCAAATATCCAGACACGGGGGTCTCTTCCCTTGAGAGCCGGCAGTGAATGGGGAGTGAGCCAGGATCCTCTGAGTCCATAGCTGTCCGATGGAACAGGTTAGAGTGAACTCTTAAGGGTGAAAGTTACAGACGTCAAGGGTCCATGTATTTCATTTATGCAATTGTGGGGAGTAGCTCTAAAATACTTTGGCTGAGCCACATGTTTTAAATACCTTTAATTGCTCCAATCAGAGCCCATTTCTAAAATCCATCGTGCTAGTTAATAAGCCACTGTGATCACAAAGGAAAAGCCGTTTCTGACACCTGCCATGCTGATTGGCAACGCATTAGATGCTGATTGAGATACAAATAACAGAAGCAGGTACGGTAACCAAGAGCACAGGCTTCCTCGTGAGAATGCTGCTGCCCACCCCTGGACTGCCAATTATTTATCAGAATAGACCCCCTGAATTGTTGCTTAACCAGAGCAATACATATATCACACTGTATATATGGAAGTACTTAAAACTAAAATGTAGACGTTGAAACGACTGTCTCTGCCACATCCTAATTACTAACCTGGACAAGTTATTCAACATTTCCATGCCTTAGTTTTCTCCTTTGTCTATATCCATGGATTGTTGGGTCAATAAAATAACATATGTAAAGTACTTAGGATTGTGCCTGACACACACACAAAAATTAATGGAAGCCTGTATTATACGCGGCATACTGCATGCCATGGTACAGCTGCCACCTGCGTCACAGAAGGCCCTGGCTCTCTGTCCAAGCTGGGGTAGAAATTGAGAGATGAGACTGGCGTCCGCCTAGGTGCGCTGGATGCTATTGCATATCAGGGACTGGGCTGTTACATTAAATACCAGGCCCTTTTATAAAGCAGGAAATCGATTTTCCTCAGTATTTCCAGAGGTGACTTATAATAATCAAACTCATTAGAGACTGATGTGGAAGTCAAATTTCAACTTATAAATCATAATAAGAAGCACAGCTACCAAGTACATTGGGATATTTGAGTTCCTGGGAGTAGATGACGATATCTTTAGTGTGGGTTCATTTTATACAATGGATGCATTCCTGAAGACTCTGTTATTCAAAACCCATGTAATTCAAAGCAAAATTTCCCACATTAATAACTTTAAAGTATGGAGGAATATGTTCCCAGAGCACATAAATTGATACCCATTGACCTGTAACTTCCTTTAAATGGTGCCTTTCATTTCTTTAGATGATCTCTGATATTTTGCAGAAGTGAGTCTGCTAAGTTGCAAGCATATCATATCATAATGGCTGTTAGGTCTTCTTCAAAGCCTTTTTACGACATCTAAAGTCCGGAATAAATGCATTGCTTTCGGTGCCTTTCTGCGTCACCACACTATAAATGCTCTGATGACATGGTCACAGGATATTTTGAAACATATAATAACTGCACAGTTGTCACCAAAATCACTTGATGAAGTTCTGAGCCATGTGAATAGCAGCATAGTTCACAAGATACTGATGAAAGGAAGAGAGAATTTCGGTTTTAGAACCAAGTGTCAGTTTGTAATTCACTTGTCTGAACAGCTTTGAAATTGAGCAATTCTTGATTTTTAATTCTGGGGATTTGTGTGATTTCTCTCTCATTTTGAGCACAAAAGGAGACCTTGTGAATGTCTTGTATCACAATTTCAAATACACGTAATTCAAATTCACTTAAAATGTAACTGTGCTGGATGGATGAATTGTTGCTTTGGGGGTCATTTTCTTTTCAAAGAGGGTATAGTAGAAAAGATGTTGGCTTTGAAGCCACCAGACAGATCTGGGTCCAATTTAGTTTTTGTCACTTATTAGCATGTGGGACTTAGTTTCCTCATCTATAAAATTGGAATTATAAATGCCCGTCATATAGGGTGATTCTGAAGATGAATAGTAACATTTACCATTTATTAGGGGACTTACTATAAGCTAATCAATTTTTATATATATATATATATATATATATATATATATATATATAAAATTGCATTAATCTTACAGAAGTTCCACAAAGTAGAAATTATTATTCCATTGAGAAAAAAAGGCTCATGGACGTTAAGTTACATGACCAAGGCCTAATACCTGATAAGCAGCGGAAGTGGGATTCAAACTCACGTCTGAACTGGCTTCACATCAAGAGACACTACACTTTCTTCTGGAAGTAATTGAGATAATATCTTTAAAATGAACAAGGACTGTACCTGACGTAAAGTGGACAATAAATGACAATTGCTGTTATCATTATGATAACCTCCTCCTTCATGTCCAAAACACACACACACACACACATGCACACGTGCACACGTGTATGAAATAAAAAAGAATCTGTATCCTACATCGCTTTAAGCTTCTTCTTTATTCGCTTTCCCACTCATGTATATAAATATATAATATGAAAGGAGAAATGGAACTCCTCAAGGCCTTTCCAGAGAGCTTACAGAGACAAAGAAAAATACTAATTGCTTTTCTTCCTGAAAGAGATAACTCTGGCAAAGTCATTAGTTTCTTAGGGCTGCCATAGCAAAGAGCCATGCACTGGGCGACTTTAACAACAGACGTTTCTTATTTCATAGTTCTGGAGGCCTAGAAGTCTGAGATCAAGGCGTCTGCAAGGCTCCTTCTGTGGGCTGTGAGGGATACTCTGTTCCAAGCCTCTCTCCTAGCTTCTGGTGGTTTGCCGTCAATCTTGGGCGCTCCTTGGTTTGCGGAAGCATCACCCTGACCTCTGCCTCTCTTCACATGTGTCTTCCCTCTGTGCATGTCCAGATTTCCCCTTTTTATAAGGGAACCACGAGTCATATTGGATTAGGGCCTAATCTAATGACCTCATTTTAACTTGATTTCCTCTGTTAAAGGCCTTACTTACAAATAAGCTCACATTCTGAAGCACAGGGAGTTAGGACTTCAGCGTAACTTTGGGGGGGACACAAGCCCATAATGGTGTGTGTAGGGTATGTATGTGTGCGTAAGAGAACGTGAACATGGCTAGCACTAGACAAAAAAAAAAAGATTTGTTGTTGATCCTATCTACCTTCTAGAATGTCTCCTGGCATTTTGGATGTATGAAGTCATGATTTTTTGAAGTCATGACTCTTCGAGTTGCAAGTGACAGACTCAACTTGAACTGGATTAAGCAAAGAGAGAAAGTACTGGGTTATATACTGAAACTACAGAAATGACGGGGAAGCTGTCAAATCTCTCTGGCTCTGTCCTTTTCTGCATGCTGCCTTCATGCTTCCAGCTGCTCCGTGAGGCTGCAAGCATGATGCCAGACCACCCACTCCTTCCCCTCTCACAGCCTTGTAACTAGAGAATTAAGAGCCTTCTTAACTGGTTAAGGGAAGATGCCAATAGGCTCTCCTTGGATCACATGACCTTCCCTAAACCAACCCCTGATTCTTAGGGGATAAGGAAATATACTTGGGTCTACTTGGGGCATGTGCCCATCTCTAGCCATGGGTCTGGGGCTACTAGAACTGGCAAGGTTGAAGTTGGAGGGGATTATTTCCCCCAATGAGAGGATAAAACAATCAGGGCTCATTACAGAAGGGCTTTGGGCATGTTTGCAGCTTGAGGTACGGCTGAAGGTTTGTCTTGCTGCAAGCTCTCCTGGGGGCTCATGTCCCCAGCAGAGGTCTGATGGGTGCTTTGGCTCTGTGCTGGAATCTCATGTTCCTGGTTGTAGGATATGAGTTGTGTCAGGGACGGCCCAGCTCTACCAAACTCATTTTCCTTTCTTCCAGGGCACAGAGCTGTTGTATGGTTTCCAGCCTTTCCTGCAGTTTCACAGTTGCTAAGTGTTGACAGAGTACTGAATTCTAGCCGAAGGAATGTGCTTGGACGTGATACGCGCCACTTCCAAGTCTGACCCACGCGACTGCCTACCCTCCACGTTCTTTCCCTTCCTGCCAGCCTGATGCAGATGGGCACAGCAGCTTGGGTCACATACTGAAGTTGGTGGAACCACAATATGGAAGGAGCATAGGTTCCCGAATCCCTGCTTGGAGGAAAGACATCTGCTCAGACGACTTTTATGCTACTTTGGACTTTATGTGCGGAAGAAACAAACTTCTATTGTTAGAGAGATTACAAGTCTCAGAGTTTGTTATAGCAGCGAGTGTTGTCCTAACCAACAGGTAGATTTCCTTCCCTTTCTTCACCTTTGCCATCATCACCTCTGTTTTCCCAAATAGCTGCAGTGGATCCAGGACGAACAGAGCTGGGTGACTGCTGACTTTGCTACTTAGCAGCAGGGTGACTTCAAGGAGGTCATCCATCTTCTTTGAGGTGCAGTTTTCTGACCCGTAGGATGATCATGTTTATCCTACGCCTTGCAGCCCTGCAAGCCTTGTAATTACCCAGCCTCAAGGCCAAAGAGCCAGAGACATCAACAGTTTATTGGATAGGGAATCTTACCTGTCCGAGGCAAAAGTCCTCGAGTGATACCCCACCGTGTATGGCAGACGGCAGGACATGGCAACAGTCTTATTACTGGGGGAAGTGGGAGTTTACCATTTATCTGGGGGATTGACATCAGGTTGGCTCATCAGTTACCAGGGAAACGAGCAGCTGGGGCAGGGGGCAAGCATATAGGCAGTTACTGATTCAGCCCTACGATGAAGAGGATTGGATAGTCATGTGAGTAAGGTGTGTGCATAGGTGAAGCAGGCACTGGTCCAGCAGGGGATGTACAGACAGCAAGAGTGCAGCCATCTTGAGTGGCCTGCCCATACACTACTTCACAAGGCTGACGAAAAGTTTGAGCTATAGAGGGTATATGAAAATACTTAAATGCTGATTCTAGGTGTTGATAGTATTGTGTTTTATTTAAACTGCCGCAGGGTGACTTCATCCAAAATGACTTCCTGCCTAGCTCTGGCTGCACTGAAGACTATCTTGTCAGCTAGGAAATTCCTCAGCCTCAGAAGAAAGCCTTCCTGACTCAGAACACAAAGTTATGGACTTGGGCTAAAATGCGGCTGCCATTGATCCTTCTTTCTACCGGGAGGCAAACCCCAGCAGATATTAAATCCCAGGCTCTGGCTCTGCCTCTCTGGACTTCTCATGTAGGAATCATTCTCAGTTCCAGACTCACAGACCTCTGCTTCTCTAATTTATTTTCTCATTCATTCGTTCGCCCATTCATACGTGTGTCCATCGGTTTGCTTATCCATTCATCCACACAAGTATTTATTGCGTGCCAACTCTGTGCTGGAGATACAGAAGTGAGAAGGGAAGGCATGGCTTTACTCTCATGAGAGAGATAAAGTGCTACGACCAGTACTGGGTGCTGCAGAGGCTCACAGAAGGTGCTCGATCCAGGTGCTGTGGTCAGGAAGGGCGTTCCACAAGCAGTGATGCCAAGCACAAGTTCTTCCAGGCAAAGGGATGGCAAAGCTCTTTCTACCACAACTACCAGCTACCACTGAAATCAAGCTACTGGGGTCTTCCACTTGCTAGCCTCATCATTTAGATACCCTGTCACCACTACCACCACCGCCTCCCTTTCTAAGCCCTGCCCTGCCCAACTTCCAAACTCCTTAAGAATACAGTGCCCTGTGTAGCCCTATAACTATCAAAAATTCTTTCGGGCTCCTCTGGTGGCGCAGAGTCCGCCTGCCGATGCAGGGGACACGGGTTCGTGCCCCGGTCCGGGAGGATCCCGCATGCCGCGGCGCGGCTGGGCCCGTGAGCCATGGCCGCTGAGCCTGCACGTCCGGAGCCTGTGCTCCGCAACGGGAGAGACCACAACAGTGAGAGGCCCGCGTACCGAAAAAAAAAAAAAAATCCACAATACATGTGTATATATGCAAATGCCTTAAAATGTAATATATAGGTATACATGTTTGCATACATACACATACACGGTGCATATGTGTGTATGTGGATATACAAATATATAATCCCCAAATTTCTAAGAAAACTAATTTTTCAGTTGGGGCTGCCTGTTGCTACCTCAGACACTAAACTTTATTAAATTTCACCAAAAGCGGAAATAAAAGGCAGCCTACAGCTTGTTTTGCTCTCTAGAGAAAGCCAGCAGACCCAACAAACTTCGGAAGCGCCTGGCTGGTGCAAAAGTTACTCAACCGTTTCCTTTGAGAAAAGCTTTATTATTGGAAGTGGGTTAACGATTTCTTCCCTTCCTTTGGTGTCTAGAGTAATGTGTCCCGTGATACATGCCAAAGTTCGAATGACTAACAGCTGATGGTAATTGAGTATTTACTGAGGGGTGGCATGGGAGATGTATTTTTTATATATCATTATCTGCACCATACTCTCTGTGGTATCTCCCTGTTAATGACTCCTAAATTGTTAGAATTACTGATGGCCATGACAGTGACCCCTAGAGCTGAGAGAGAGGGTGGGAGCATTTTCTTAGATTTTATTAACAATAACAATGAGAACAACAGTGATAGCATTTATAAGAGCAATAATCAACATATATTATAATTAACAATTATAATACTAATTTACACCTATTACTTCATTTATGTCTCAGTGTTTGAGCTACTACTTCATTTATTTCTTGCAACTGCTCTTTGAGGTAAGTTCTAGTAATGTCATCCCGATTTTACAGATGAGGAAGATAAGGCACAGAGAGGTTTAATGATCTGCCCAAAGTCACACAGCACTGGCAGAAACAGGGTTTGAACTCGGGCTGTCTAGCTCTAGAATCCATCCTCTTTACCACTAAGGCTTTCACTACTCTTATACAATTTAGTCCTGGAAGGACAAGAAGAAGAGCCTTCTAGCTGAGGCCCCAAAAGCCCCAGAAGAGCCCTGGCTCTGAACTTGAGGCCCCAGATTTCTGGCTTCCCCTTTCCAGCAGGGGGCGCCCATAGTCCACATTTTCCGGGTTCCCGCTAAAAGACTGATGCCTCACTTATTGAGAACCACGACTCAAGACACTTTATCAGTAGAAGCCCTGATTTTAAATTTTGTCTATCACCCTTAGAGCAATGATCCAATACATGGAAATAATCGAGGGAATGATCCAGTACATTTCTTGGAGGACCCGCAATGGGCATGGATAACCACAAACCCAATAAACCTGCAGAAGCCCCAAGCAGATAATCCAGAAAGACATCAGAGGCACAGATTTCTCTTATCACACTCAGAAAACTAGCCCCAGCTCTCAGGGTGGCCTGGACCACATCAGTCCTCCCCGCGGGCTGTAAGGTCAGGGGCCGTGCTGTGCTTGCTGCATTACCCCTTTGGAACTTGTGCCCAGATGTTTTTTCTCTAGTGACCTTTGTCATAGCCTTTGCAGGAAATTAGCTCAGAGGAGCAACCCCAGAAGGCCAAACTTCAACCTGCACCGTAGACAGAAATGCCAGACCGGATTTGGCAGGACTTGTACGTTTCACAGTGCTGAGAGAGTAACTCTGCGAATAACTTGGAGGGGTATGTCCCCCACCCAGACGCTCCCTCCACCTTTGCGATAGTCTGCAATAAAGATCGGGTGAGGGGCCTCACCTTAAATGGGGGCTTCTCAGTCTAGAGGCAGCGACAGAGTTGGTTGCCCTGGGGATGCAAGTTTCTCCAACATCTTACACATTCCCCAGCTGCCCCGAGGAGCCCTAGCAGTTTTCAGGGGACTCTTTTCAGGCCCTCCAAGTCATCCTTTTTCTGCGCATACTTTGGTATTAGAAATTTGATTCAAAATTGAATGAGAGGGAAAACAGAGAGAAATACCCCCAGGCCAGCCTCCAGGGAGATTGCCTGGGTTCAGTTTCTAGATCTGCCTCATGTGGGCTGAGCAGGCCCCAGGCAGTTTATTTACTTTTTCTCTGCACCACAGTTTTCTCATTTGTGAAATGAAGATAATAAAATCCACCTCCTAGGATCGTTGAGCACCTCCAGTGAGTTCAGGCAGGTAAAGATTAAACACAGTGCTTGGTGCACAGGAAGTCCTGCATCAATCTTAGCTGTTGTAATTAAACCTAGTCATGCAGGCAGCTCTTTCACGGCTTGCACTCTTTCACGACTGCAAACCTTATTGGGACCAGGGCAGTTTTCTCTGCTCTGGTGACACTGGTAAACTTCCTGCCTTCCTCTGGGGACATGAGGCGTCCCCACCTCCTCCAAACTGCAAACTCCCTCCTTCAAGGTAGTTAACTAGAGGCCACGCGGAAGTTTTCTCTCCTGGAATCGGGTTCCTCGTGACTAACTGGCTGGGAGCGAAGTTCAGTTGAAGTTCAAGAAGGCCTCGGTTCTGACTTTTACTCCTTATTGATTTGTGGCACTTAGAAGCCAAAACACCACAGGCACAACAATGTGGCCCTTCTCAGGTGGCCCTGTTTACCCTCCGGGAGCAGGCAGGGTGTGGCCTGAATTTCTGAGCACAGCACAGGGTGTGGTGACAACGCCGGGTGTGGCTGCCCAGAACAGGCCTTGGAGAAAGCAGCTGGGAAACAAGTCCCGGAGACCCGGGTCTGAATGCGGAGGCCTCGGTGTTCCCGCTCTGCTGTGGAGCAGCTGTGGGAACTCGGGTTCTCTGCTCCTCAGACACGACTACGGCAATAATAACAGTATCCCTTTACTGAGTACTTACTAGCCACACGAGGCACCCCGCAGCTCTCCCTTAATTAAGACCACGGGCTGTGTGTGAGTCCCAACATCACCACTACTAGCTGCATGACCCTAGAGACTTATCTTTCTCTTCCTCAACATCCTCACCTGTGAGAAGTGGGGTGGTTAAAGGTACCTTCCTCGAGGGCAGAGCTGGAGGCACCCATCTGACCCCACCTGTATGATTTCATGCCATCTCATAACAACCTTGTGAGGTAGGGCCTCTACCGAGGAGAGGCTCACGGCATATGCTGAGAGAAGCAAGCAAAGCTGGGATGTGATCCCAGGATTATCTCATTCTGAGTCCCAAACTCTGGGTCCAATATCACTGGGGCTCACTGCCTTTCATTTACCATCTCCATGTGAAGAAGCACTGGTTGAGCACCTGACCATAAGACAAGATGTTGTGAACTTTTAAAATTCATTGCCAGTTCCAACAACTCAATTCATAAGCGCACACAGAGCTCTTCCACCTGGGGACTGGGCTGGGTCCTGGATCCATCTCCGTGAGCGGAACGCTGGTCTTGTCCACAGGGGCTCACAGGACAAATAGTAAATGAAGAAGAGACCCTGAGTTGGCACCTTTACAGGTCTAATGACTCTGTTCGCAACTCCATTTGGACAATTTCTTGAGCTCCCGTACCTCTTCTGAGGGCCTTAACTAAACCATCAACTCCCACTTTGCTTGAAATTCCTATTTCTAGGTTGAGGTTTAAAGTGGACTGTTAAATGAAGAGAAAGAAAGAAACTGGGAGAGACATTGGTCATCTATTCCTCAGTCATCAGTGTATCCTTGAAAGACTAGAAGATTTGATAAGGGCTTGAAGAAAGGAAAGACCCCTGTAGGGTACACACCCCTCTTGACATGGGTCTTCACTAAGTAGTGGGCTTTGGGAAATGGCTTTCAGATTCTGGAAAAGTGGTCAGAAGAAAATGTCACCCACTGAGAAATTAGGAAGAAAGTCATTGATGAGATGGGCTATCTGCAGGTGTTCCCCACCTGCAAGATGTGCTGCCCAGGAAGACTTGAAATACCAAGATCAAATCCATGCCTTTATGAAACATGGAATACTCTATAGGCACTATGAGAAATGGTGGGCATTTAAAGATGAAGCAAGCCCTGACCTCTGCCCCCCAGGTGCCTCAGAACCTGGAGCTGAATGTACACAAAGAAAGGTGTAACCTAATCAACTGAGTTAATCTGTGTTTAAAGCTTTGATGTGACAATAAAAGTATGTGGCCAGCATGGTGTCCTAGAAAGGAAGCATTCAGGCCCACTACCTTAGTGTTTATCCAGCCCCCTGGAGGGCCCAGGTTCCTATCAGGAGAGTTGTGAGCTACCTGGGCTAGAGAGACCCTTTTAGGACTTTCCATACCTGGGTAAATTTGCTGCATTAATACTTACAGAGGCTTCCTCTGTGCCCAGAGCTGTTCTAAGCACTTGACATCTGATGGTCCACTTAATCCTCACAATAAACCTATGGAGTAGATGTACTGTCCCCCCAACAACTCCAAAAGTTGATGCCTTGAGAGGTTAAGTAACTGATTGAAGGTGATTATCTCATACAGCTTGTTAGGTGGCAGAGAAGGGCCTTCTAGCACTGGGCCCCCTGCTCTTACCCACAGCACTAGCAGTTCTTCTGTAGGCACCAAAATAGCCTTCTCACGAGTGGTTTGGGTTCCCTGGTCACTTGATCCGGTGTGGGTAGCACACAAAACATGAAGGCCTCTCATTGTGATTTAATTATGTGGCATCGGATTTATACCCTAGTCTCATGTAAATATGGGCCCCATGCATTGGTTGCCCTGAGCGTGACAGCCTTAAGGTGCTCAAAGAAAATAAAATTCCTTACCAAGGACCAAACCCAAAAGCAAATGGGTCAGTGTCCCATCAGAAAACAGATGATACAAGGACACACAGCAGCAGAACCAGGGGTAGAACCCGGTTGCCTTGGCTTCAGTCATGGTTCTTTATCCTTGGAAAGGAAAAGAAAGGACTTAAAATGCACAGGAATCAAGTTCTGAGAATGTCTAGGCCAACTTAGAAATATCCTTTTAATGTGTCCCACAGTTGAGGACTTAAATAGGTACCATGGAGTTTTTTTCCTATCAACATCCTCACTCATGGGGCATGGGTTCCCTCAGGGCTGCGACTTTGAGGCCCCCATAGAGGGGATGGAAGCCCAGGTCCCAGTGAGAATGGGGGAGGTGGGGAGAGAAGGGGACCAAAGGAGAACAAGCCTTGTTTAGAATCTCCAGGTAAGTGTTGAGCAGAGAAGGTGGACTTGAGGAACCTACAGCACTTTGGAGAGATGTTGAAATGGGTTGAGTTAAACAGGAAATGCCTGACAGGCCCCCAGAGTAGTTCTTTTTTTTTTTTTTTTAATAAATTTATTTATTTTTTGCTGCATTGGGTCTTCATTGCTGCATGCGGGCTTTCTCTAGTTGTGGCCAGTGGGGGCTACTCTTCATTGTGGTGCGTGGGCTTCTCATTGCAGTGGCTTCTTTTGTTGTGGAGCACGGGCTCTAGGCATGCGGGCTTCAGTAGTTGTGGCACACAGGCTCAGCAGTTGTGGCTTGTGGGCTCTAGAGTGCAAGCTCAGTAGTTGTGGCGCACGGGCTTAGTTGCTCTGCGGCATGTGAGATCTTCCTGGGCCAGGGCTTTGAACCCGTTTCCCCTGCATTGGCAGGTGGATTCTTTACCACTGCACCACCAGGGAAGCTCCCCAGAGAAGTTCTTCAACTTTTCCTGTTAGAGCCTTAGGACTGTGTGTGGTTAGGGAGAGAAGGGCCTAGGGCCCTAGGGGTGTTGGTGTGGAAGTGGCCTGGGATTTTAGAAGGTTGATGGCAAGCCTCCCAACCCCTCCCATTTCCAAGCCCTCGAGGTATTAGAGCAAGATCCAGAGGATGCAGTTCTAGTTAGAAAGTAGCTTGGATTTGATCCTATTGACGAAGTCTCCTCGTTAATAATATGGCCTCCAGGTTTTGGGAAAAAGTGCCTCTGGAATCCAGGAAATCTGAAAGAGCCAGAAAACATTCATTGCTTTAATCCAATTCAATTCAACTCGGCTCAACTCAACTGAATTCGACATATTCAACTAAACATTTACTGTGTACCAGGCGCTGTGCTGGGAGCTAGGAATACAGCAGTGAACAAGATACGCAAAACTTTCTCCTGCCTGCAAGAAGTTCATAGTCTAAAGGTAGAGACAGATACAAATACAATTAAATCCACATTTAATTACAAATTGTAGCGCACGCCACGAGACCCCTGTGACAAAGAATAAAGGTGGAGAGCTGCTTTAAGACAGGGTCCTCCTCCTCTGAGCAACTGACTCTTCCTCTGCAGCTTGTGGGATGAGGGGCCCCCGGGGAGAGTGGCTGCCGATTAGCGGTTCATCCCCCTGCAGTTCTCCATCTCCAGAATCAGCCCTGCCGAAGACTTATGGCTTCATCCAGCCCTCTGATGCTGTCGAAGGTTGTTGTTTTTTTTTTTAATTGTATCTAGATTTTCCAGTTTTTCCTGGCAGAAGCTTTGGTCTGCTGTACACTACCCTATCCTAAATGGAAGTGGAAATCACATGACTTTTACGTTCATGTCCTTTTTAACTATGCAAGTTGTACACAAATACATCTCTTTATAAAAAAATTAATTTAAAACAATGGGAGTAGATGGAGTAACTGATGGTTCTCTTGGCCCCTTTTCGTGACTTTCTGCGTGCCAATAGGTGACTGTTATGGGTGAATCTTTCTTACCCTCCCTGATGTCTCTCCTCCACGTGACCTTATGACACTCCTGCCCTCTCTCTTCCTCTCATTTTCTGCCGTGGCTAGAAGAGGGAGGTGGCTTAGCCTAGTTGGTGGATTTGGGAACACTACTGAGCGTGCTCACCTCAGGTTTTCCCCTCTCTTCCTCCTGAGAGTGAACTGTCTGCAAGAGAATTCTCCTCTGCCCTAAGTATTGCCAGGTCATCCCCACCTCTCCCCCTCTCCCAGCATGGGAAGGCCATTCCAGTCCTCTGTTACCCTGATGGCGCAGGTAAGTTAGCCCAATCTTGGGCTTAGCTCATCTGGACTGCACACCAAGCATGCTCTCTGGCTTAACCTTTATCAGTAAGAAACGGAATATTTTGAACCACATCTGACATGCCTCTGGTGAGACGTGATTCTCATCCCAACTCTCAGTTGCAAGAGAGCGCAGGAAATGTGATTTTTAGTTTTCCAGGCTCTGTAGTACAGAAAGGTGTGTTAGAAAACTGTGGCATGGAATGCAGAGGGCCAGTTCCCCGTGTCCACCTTGAGTGTTGGTAGTTTGTGTGATAGCTTATCTCCCGTCTACACCCCAGGGCAGTTAGTATCTGAAGTCTTCTAATCAGAAACCCACAGTTGAAGTATGTGGCTCAGTATTAAAGTTGCATCATCTACCTCTACGCACTGGTGTGAAATGAATTTTAGCAACAGAACCTGACAGTTGTCGCCTAGTCAAATTAGTTTAGATCAGTTTGCAACAGGTTCCTAGAAATTAGATATGTACATATTAAATTTTGATAAATACTCTCAGGTTACTTTCTAAAGGATCATTATCCATTCTCCTATTAACAGTGGTGGAGAATGTCCTTGTCCCATAACCTCAGCAATTCTGAGGTCTCTTTCTTCATTTCATTTGCATGTCCTCCTTATTTATTCTGAAAGCGCAAATAGTAAACTATAATAATTATGAGCTATTGAGCGAAGTACTACGTTGCACTAAACACTTTGCAAACATGACGTCATTTAATTCTGAAACACTATCAGATAGATATGAGCTGCCTCTGTTTTACAGACCAGGCAACAGAAGCTCAGAGAGGTTTAAAAGCTTTCCAGTTGTTCAGAATAGTAAGGAACAAAGCAGGAATGTTAACGAAGGCGACCTGTTCCAAAACCTGTGCATTTAGGAGCGGCAGAAGTGTCAAAAAAAGAGCCAGATTTAATGACAAGGGTTACTATTGTTTTAAAAATAGTATTTAGATGGTTTTTGATGATTCAAATGGTAGTTCAAGGTCATGGTTATAAACATCAAGTCTCTTACCCTCCAGTAGTACGGAAATAAGGGCTTCTTTTTTTTAGAAGGAAAATCATCCTTAGGATTTAAGGAACTTTCTTCCTATGCACCCTAGGTGGCTTGCATTGATGTGATTACTCACCTCAACTATCTGTATGGGAGCTGAGTGGAAATTTTATAACAGGGAGGAGACCAGAGATTTCTAGTTTTGAAGTGGCCAGTCCAAAATTCCAATCAATAGATTCAGCTCCTTAGTGTTTGCCCTGGTGGCAGGAACTTAGAAGCAGACGCAAGGGCTGTGTGTGTGTGTGTGTGTGTGTGTGTGTGTGTGTGTGTGTGTTGTGCCTTATAAAAGTATCTAAATGTATAGAAAACAGACTTGTGGTTGTCAAGGTGGAGGGAGGGTGGGAGAGGGATGGATTGGGAGTTTGGGATTAACAGATGCCAAGTATTATATAGAGACTGGATAAACAACAAGGTTCTACTCTATAGCACAGGGAACTATATGCAATATTGTGTAATGAACCATAATGAAAAAGAATATGAAAAAGTGTATATATGTATAACTGAATCACTTTACTGTACAGAAGAAACTAACACAACATTGTAAATCAACTATACTTCAATAAATAAATTTAAAAAAATGAATAAATAAAAAGGGTCTAAATGGGAGAGTAAAAGGAGAAGTAGGGTATGTGCATTTGTGGCAGAAGGTCAGTGACAGCAATTTGGAGAAGCTGGCCCTGGTCCCCATTTCTTGGAAAACGAGGAGACTTTAAAAGATGAAGAGCAGTTTACAGGTTGCTGGGACCAGTCCCGGAGTGATTTTTTTTTAAATTAATTAATTTATTTTGGCTGCATTGGGTCTTCGTTGCTGCACGCGGGCTTCCTCTAGTTGCGGCGAGCGGGGGCTACTCTTCGATGTGGTGCGCGGGCTTCTCATTGCGGTGGCTTCTCTTGTTGCGGAGCACGGGCTCTAGGCGCGCGGGCTTCAGTAGTTGTGGCTCACGGGCTTAGTTGCTCCGCGGCATGCGGGATCGTCCCCGACCAGGGCGGATTCTTAACCACTGCGCCACCAGGGAAGTCCCCCGGAGGGATTTTTTTCATTTATTTAAGATAAGATAATGAGGGCTCAGTGGGTACTCTGTCCTCTCCCTCCTCCCATCTCCACGCCCACTTCAACCCACCCCACTTAGCTTCTAAAGACACCACTTCCCTTTCGACTCTCGGGTCAGAATCTACAGAGGTGAGGCCTTAGAGTCTCTAACCAGGTCTGCAGATGAGCTGGGTTGTCAACCAGGCTTGAAGCCCAGTAGGGTCCCAGTTGGATTTGCTGTGAAGCTGATGAAGCTTCCAGGGCCTCACTTGCACGGGCCCTTCCAAGTCCTGGGAGGGAGCCGGTGTCCTGCTCCCTGGCCATTTGTTTTTTTGATATTTGCAGAAGTACGATGTTTCGACTGCAATTGGTCAAGACTCTTGTCTGCTTCCTTTGTGACTTCTGCTAAGGTTAGTGGGACTGGAGCAGTTTGCACACTTTGTGGACCCTCTTAAAGGACTACTAACTGGGGAATGTCATTTTGTTTGGGCTTAGTAGGATGTATTCAAGTTTCATGTTACTTCTGTGCTGCGTTATTGTCAGTGTGGGAATAACATCCAGGAATATTTTTATCACCCACTGGGCTGGCTCAACCTGGTGGCAATGTGAAGCTGCAGGGCCAGGGGTTGTATAGCAATAAGAGAAGGTCCTGTGCCATCTGGCCCAGATGTGCCAGTGGAAGAGAAGCAAGGTTTGAAATGTACAGGGTCAGAAGCTAACCCAGGGGAAATGCTCCCAGACATCAGGCATGTAAAATCATAAGCATGGGACTCAGTTCTCCTCCTCAACCCCTGGTCCAAACAAAAGTTCCTTCCTGTCGGGAATTACTCAATAGTGCAATGAGTATCATTCAAAATGAAGCATATCGTGTCTTTTCTTTTTGCTGGAATCACATGAAATAGACTTTTTCAGAATTTCTGTATTTATAAGGCACAAACCTGTAGCATTCCTACGAAAGTGAGTACATCTGTGTGTGAAGCCGCATGTTTTATACATCCAATGATTAATAATAATAAAACAAATTTTAATCAGCCATACCAGGGGAAAGACTGATTTGTCTTTCTATTCTCGCTCTATAGAAAAATTATGAAATTGTTGTCATAGAAAGAGGCTAGGCAGCCAAAAAATGTAGAAAACAAGTGTTGTTGTCATGGTCAAGGGGGTTTGTGAAGAGGCAGTATGATATTGTTAGAGATTCTGTACTGTTTAACATATCTATCAGCTTTTAAAATTTACAGTTTATTGGGATTTCTTTTCTCATTTGAAGTAAACGTTCACAGTCATAACTGATTTCATATTTTGTATTTGTGTTCATAGTTTTGTATTCTTTTCTTAGAAGCCTCTCCCCTCTCAAATGGAGAAGCTTCAGATCCCACAAAACTATACCTACTCTTGAGTAAATTATACCGCATCCCTGAGACTCATTTCCCACATGGCTGCCAGCCCATCCCTCTCTTCCTCCCACCCCTTCCAATAAGGTTGTATTTCTCCCTGCCTTTTGTCATTCTCACTTGCCAAGACAATCTCTTAAAACAAACCATTTGCAATTCTAGTATTTATTATCTATTTAGTTGCCAATGTAAAAATTCAATATCATGTTTCATCCATGTTATATCTAACTCTGAGATTTTTTGTTTTATTTTTTCGGTTTTTTTTTCTGTCTTTCATTTCAGCAGTTTGATTATGAAGTGTCTGGGTGGGGATTTCTGTGGGTTTATTGTTTGGGGGATTTAATCAGCTACTTGAATCTGGAGGGTTTTTTTGTTGTTGTCTTTTTGTCTTTCAACAAATTGGGGGAGTTTTTACATTATTTCGTTAACTATTTCTTCAGCTCTATACTTTCTTCTCTTTTGGGACTCCAATGACATGAATGTTAGATCTTTTTTTATTCTCCCACAGGTCCCCAAGGCAGTGTTCATTTCTTTCAATTGATTTTCTCTATATTGTTCAGACTGGATGATTTGTATTGATCTATCTTGAAGTTTACTGACTCTTTCCTCTGTGGTCTCTGTTATTGAGCTCACCCAGTGAGTGTTTTTATTTTGGGTGTTTTATTTTTCAGTTCTAAATTTCCACTCGATTCTTTTTTTATATCTTCTATTTCTTTGCTGAAATTTTCAGTTTTCTGTTTGTTTCCAGAATGCCCATAATTGCTTTTAAGAGAATTTTTATGAAACTTCCTTTAAAATCTTTGTGAGACAATTCAACACTTCTGTCTGTTAGTACCTGTTGATTTCTTTTTTTTTTTTTTTTTTTTTTTTTTGCGGTACACAGGCCTCTCACTGCTGTGGACTCTCCCGCTGTGGAGCACAGGCTCCGGACGCGCAGGCTCAGCGGCCATGGCTCACGGACCCAGCTGCTCCGCGGCATGTGGGATCTTCCTGGACCGGGCACGAACCCATGTGCCCTGCATCGGCAGGCGGACTCTCAACCACTGCACCACCAGGGAAGCCCGAAAAGGTTACTTTTGAGACGGGTTTTGAAAGATGAGTAGGAGTTTGTTGAGTATCTCCCTGAATATCTTGTGCAACTATCAAAGTCATAGAGTCTGGAGAGTGTTTGAAGGTTCTTAGGGAGAAAGAAAAAAAATTTTATGGTAATAGATGAGGCTTTAAAGGGAATAGGGCTGAATTTAGAAGAACCAATTCAGGTGCAATGAGGGCCATGGAAGGATTTTAAACAGCTGGACAATAACATGATCAGATCTTTGTTTTGGAAGGATGGTCTCGGTGGCTGGTGTGGAGGAGGATGATTGAAGTGAGAGAGTGAGGGGACTTCTGTGATAGTCCCAGAGGCCTGAGCTGGGGCAGCAGATGGCAATGGACAGGAGAGGACAAATTCAGGAGAAGTTCCAGAGGTGGTCCCTTTGATATGAAAGGGTCAGAAAGATCTTAGTGCCCAAGTTAAGACTAGAACTCAGATCCACCTATTCTTTCAACCACTATCTAATGATGTATTCACTGTGTGTGTGGTGCTGAGGACACAGATGTGAAGAAGTCCCATCCCAGACCGTGGGGTTCCTCATTCTGGTGGGGAAGAGATTCTTGGACAAATAATTAGAGTGTAATGAGTGATCTCAAGGAGGCAGGGTCAGGTGTGTAGAGCAAAAATTAGGGGCTGAGGATGCTGGTTTGAATGTGTGGTGGGATTTCAGTTTCGTTGGGGGATTGCATGAGTGTAGCTGTGAAGCTGTGCAACTTACAGGGAAGCAGCTGGCCTTTGTAGCAGGAGATGAAATCTAGAGCAGATCTGTAAGCCTTGAAGGTCCTCAAAACCCTCCTCTGCCACACAGAATTCTTTAGAAGCCAATTCCTTGGACTGTTGGAATTCCTGAGTGTGATGGTTAATTTAATGTCAACTTCACTGGGCTGTAGAGTGCCTAGATTAAACAGTACTTGGGCGTGTGTCTGTGAGGGTGTTTCTGGATGAGATTAGCATTTGAATCTGTGCACTCAGTAGGTTGTCTCCCCAGTGTGGGTGGGCATCATTCAACTCACTGAGGGCCTGCATCAAACAAAGAGGTGTAGGAAGGAGGAATTTGCCTCTTTTGCTTCCTGTCTTCATGAGCTGGAACATTGGTCTTCTCCTGCCCTTGGACTGGGCTTTATACCATTGGCTCCCCTGGTTATCAGGCTTTTGGACTAGAATTACATCATTGGTTTTCCTGGGTCTCCTAGCTTGTAAATAGCAGATCATGGGACTTCTCAGCCTCCCTAATAATGTGAGCTGATTCCACATTAAAAATCTCTTTAGGGCTTCCCTGGTGGCGCAGTGGTTGAGAGTCTGCCTGCCGATGCAGGGGACACGGGTTCGTGCCCCGGTCTGGGAGGATCCCACATGCCGCAGAGCGGCTGGGCCCGTGAGCACATGGCCGCTAAGCCTGCGTGTCCGGAGCCTGTGCTCTGCAACGGGAGAGGACACAACAGTGAGAGGCCCGCATACAGTAAAACAGACAAAAAAAAATTGGCCAATGATTATATATTTTTTGTGTGTGCTGAACATCTTAATTTGTTCAACCATTCCTCAAAGAATTTAGTTTCTCATAAAATCTACATTTGTCACCATTCTGATCACTCACTCAGGCAGAATCCAGTTGTAAGAAAGTATTTCCTTAGAAGGCTGGGTCTCATTTTGAAATCAGCAAGTATCATCCCACCCATATATGAAATATAGTGGGAGAATTACAGCCAATTATTTGGACTAATCCAAGGTGATATTCCATTAGGATGTCATAGTCACATATAATAAATACCTTTTGAGCTTGCAGTCAACTATCACAGTATAAAAGCAGAGAAGTTCCCTGGAGAAGGCTGATGGAGAGCGCGCAGAAGGCTGAAAGCCTCCAGCCCGTCCTCCTTCCGCTCTCCAACCTGCGAAGTTGAGTCACGTGACAAGCGCCAGTCAGACATTATTTCATGTTATGCTAAGATGAAGTCTGGCTGGAGGAAGCTGCTGAGAGACCTAAAAAGCCAGTATCTTAGCTTCAATTACATTTAGGTGGAGCAAGAGAGTAGACATTTTGTCTTAAACAAGAACTCTAAATGCCCACCAGAAACTACTTGTTCCTGTGATGCTAAGGACACAGCAATGTCCATGGACATGGCTTCCTGAAGGCTTGAAAAATCGTGTTTTTATTTACCAGAATTATTTACCTTAATTCCTGATTCCCCACTGCCCAAGCTACGAATCCTGATCTTTATTTAAAAACTTAAAGTACTACACATAAGAAACTGAAAATTGTTTTTGGAAGCAGATAGGGTCATAAACAATAAAATATTGCAAGAATGCACTAGGTGAATTTGTAGGTTTGTGCTGGGTTGTCTACAAGTTTATGGTTTGTACTTAGAAAACTTCTTATCAGAAAACCAGGGACATAGCTTTAGGGCTGAGTTAACTCATATAGTGCATTTTCCAGTTAGATCTGTTTTTCTTTCCTTCCATTAATGATTGCCTATCAAAGGGTGATTTACTTTGCAATTTCTAAGTAAGGGCCTCTTACATGTTACTTTGCTAAGGTTTGTTCCTAGTGATCACTGCATACATAGTAATCACATGAGCGCATGTAATATTCTGATGGTTTTATTAACAAGTATATAATACATATATTGCATACTGTATATAGTATATGAGGACTGTACAGTACAAATTTATGTTCACAGTTTGACATGACAAAATGTCATTACTGAATTCCCATTGGACTACTGAGTAGAAACAGAGAAAGAACATTAAACATTCACATCTTTAGTAAGAAAGATTACCAAAATGTTTCAGTATTTGCAAGTATACTAATGCATGCTAAAAACCTTTACCCATTCAGTCTTATTAGCTTATAAAATATATTACACTTTATTAAAAATTTCTGCATAGTTTATACAAGTATTAAAGTACTGTAAATGTAATAATCCTGCTATACTTGCAGGTATGGTTTAAGAGATGCTAAGCAGAAAGATTATTTTGACCCTCTAACACTAAGTACATAACAGCAAAAAAAAAAAAAAAGTGCTAGTATTTGTAAAACATAATATTGTTGTAGCCCTCGTTTAATTCATGTAAAATGGCTTTGTAAATGTATTATTTAAGTGAATTTGCAATCATTTAGAACTTGTTAACCTTGACCAACAGGAGAATAAAGGCCACTCTGAGCAACTTCATGTATGACAGCAATTCCTTCAAGATGACTGTATATTTTCAAACCAATCAAATTATTTTAAAACCTTAGACCTTTGAGATTGTCTTTAAAACAATCTAATCAGGAATGATGTGTAGATATACAGTATCAGCAATATCGTTTTTCAAATTCCACATTAGTGCAACACTGATAGTGCAGATGGGTGTTTAATAAAATATACACATTCATATATAGTTCCCCTGTAAATCTGTTCTAAGGCTCTTGAAACTTCTGATATTTAGCATTTCCTTAGTTGAACATAGCTATGCTAACACATTCTCAAAACCAGGCGATTTAGAATGTTAATGCCCATTTGCGATGTAGATTCACTTTAGAACTCTAAAATATGATGGTTACAGATTTAATTTTTCTGACTTCTCCCCCAAGATGACACTTGGATAATAATCAAAGAAATTCTATAATAAACAGAATTTACACAACACTAACTTCATGTTTACAAATCATTCTCATCAATTTAAAATATTGCAATTAAAATCACCATTGATAGTAACATGGCATATCATTAAAACCACACGTTCAAGGGTACCTTATCTTGTATTGGAGGTCTTCCACAATAACAGCTAAAAATTACTAAGAGACTAAATTTCTCAACTATCATAGTAAAATACAAATATATATAAAAAAGGAAAATTTGGTTAAGAGCCAATCGGTAACTAAAGTATATAGACCAGCATGGGAACAGAGACTGGCTTCCTGGGTTGCTTTTCTTTGAGTTGAAATGTATCTTTGTTAGTGAACTGTTAGTATAATCTAAGCAAGCCGAAGAGTAATGTACGTCTTCGCAGGGTATTGCTTGCTTTTCTGAAAAAAAAAATGTCAATATGCCATAGCGCACACATCAAATTTCATGAGAACCCACGAAGCTTTCTATCAGCTGGACTTAGACTCACAGCTAATTATTCCAAGATCAATCCTATCCTTTCTTGCCCCTTTTCCCACCTTCAAGATGGGTTAGAACACACACAAACTGGTTATCTCCATTAAAACAAAAATGTTCTTTGCACTCCAACTTAATTCTTCAGTGCGTTGTGGAAGAACCATTTCAAGCAATAAACATTTTGGCATGAATGGGACTAAGCATCTACAATACAGACAATACCTACTTTTCCAAGAGCCATTCTTTTTTTATCCCTCAATTCATGTCATAGTTGCAAAAAAAAAAAAAAAAGCCTCATAAGGATGTTTTAATAGTCTAAACAAATTTTGCAGTGCTTAAAAAAAAAAAAGGAAAACCAAGTGCCCCCGTGACAAATTACTTTGCATTTCTCAACTACATCTCCTTTCAGTTGGATCCGAGGGCTTACGAGCGGGATCTCTTAGGTGTGCAGTCCCTACAACTAACTTTTATTAACACGGCGCCGTCAAAGTACGCTCCCCACACGATTCGCAGGCCTCCAGAATCACTCACGCACTGTCTTAAAAAAAAAACACAACTGAACAGTGTATTCCTCCCAGTTAAGGTCGTGTTGGATCCTGAGTTGTGGCTGGGATGAATCTTCAGGATTCCATTCTTCTCTCTGCTCCTCCATCCTTTATCGAGGGATGAAGGTGCATTTGCTTAAATGCACCCACACTACACCACCGTCGCCCACTTTCTTCAAATTTAGGACCAATGGCATTTCCACGCACAAATTATTTTTATTGGCATTTACACTATGGTGCTCAAAAGCCTGCTTTTGCAAAACTTCCCCTAAATGATGGTGCTATTAATCTTCAACATAAACACGAGTCATTTTCAGTTTGTTCTTCTGACAGGATACTTGATAGTGATAGGAGATTGCCGGCTCCAACAGTAAACATCTGGGAATTTGAGCTACATTTATGAATCCCTGAACTGTGGTTTTCTAGATTTTTCAGAAATCTGTCCCCCAGGAAAGGTATGTGTGCTTCACAACTATTTATATTTACAAATAGTGTCTCTCAGGTCTTAAACTGAAGGAATCTACTAAAGCGTTAGCAGATGCTTATTTACGGTGTGTGTCATGTACACAGATGACAGCCAATTTGGCACCTTACAGCTCACACAGGAAAGTCTCCATATGAAGCCTCCATGATTAATTTGATAGGGGAATACAATTACCACTCAACGTTTCCCTGTTTGCAAAAAAAAGCTGTTAAGTAGGTGGGGTAAAAGAAGGCCATTAAAGAAAACCATTCATACCCTTATCCAAAAGATTTTTTCCCATTACTGAGCAAATAGTTTTGTGGCATCCCTATCAATGCTTGGTAATCGACATTAAGGACATTGTAGAAACAGAGACAGGTGCATGGAGAACCCCATCAGTATCTGGCTTTGCAGTAGGGTTCCGCACAGCTGAATGTGCATAGAGACTGAAGCTCTGGGAATGTACTGCCCAGCGAACCAAATAATGAATTGTCTCCAAAAAGCCCTAGGCGAGCAGGAATGGCTGGCTTCCTCCTTTGCCCGCCTTGCTCTGCCCCTGCTGCATGCCCCTTTGCTCCGACTCCACGCTAGCAAGTACAGTATCCACCCCCTCAATGGACAGACATCATCCACCTAAATCAGCAGCTCTGGCTCACCTCCCTGGTGGCAAAGACCTCCTTAGTAGCTGCAGGCACAAAGGAGGGTAACGGACATACATTTAGATGAAGTGCTAAATCCAAATTGACCAGCCAGATCTGTGAAGGACAATGGAAGAGTTGACTGTACTAGTCTGAAAGCCTGTTGCATGTCTAGCTAATCTGTGAAAGGTTCCACCCTTCTTTTTGCTGTGGAGCACCAAACTCGATCACAGAGCACAGAGGTCTGGATGCCTCTGGCAAGGACTAGCAGGCTGGATACTGTATTTCTAATACATTTACTTTGACATTCTTTTGAGGATTACATGGAGAAGCAATTGGTTATGTTAGTTTACATGTTCCCTTGCTTTCATTACATTAAACGTATCTCTAAGAAGGGTTTGCTTAGCATCCCCGGAAAAAAAAAAAAGAAAAAAAAAATTGTTCACATTCTTTAGGTCTGACCCGTGGCGAGGAGAGGGAAGATTAGAGAATATTTACTACTGACCATATGGAAGTTTGAATGATATAAATTCAGAGATTCAGACCAGCTGAATCAAAATTAAAATGTACATGTAAAAAGATGAGTTAGATAATGGGAGGGAGGACAGAGAGAGAGCTGGGAGAGTGGGAGCCACGCTGAGGCGGGAGATAGAGGCATTCAAACGAGCATGTGGCGTTTCCTATGGAGGGCAAGGTGGTCGGAGCGGGAGAAGCTGCGGTCACAGTCTGGACACTGGAAGGGTTTGATTCCAGTATGTTTTCGGAAATGTCTCGTGAGTTCATCAGACCGAGCGAATTTCCATGTGCATCCTTCCCATGTACATTTGTAGGGTTTTTCTCCTGCAGAAAGGTGGGGAAAAAAGAGCTGATTTTTTCTAAGAGCAAAATGATATTAATCATTAAAGACAGTAAATATTTCTGAGCTACAGCTCTTGACAAACATTATTTCCAAGATAGGATCATACATTTGTCCCTTGAACCACTAGGTGACAAATGAGAAACACAGATTAATTGTCTTAATATGAAACTGGCTTTCTGCCCAAAAAAGGGGGGGAGGGGGATTTTAAGAGTTCCTACAGCATATTTATGGCACTGAAATCCACTCTTAGGGGCTATCAAAGAATTTTGGTTTTGCCCTCAAAGGAGGCAATGAGCAAGTTTTTAACACCCGGTGATCCGTATTTGTTGACCTCCAAGGCGTAAACTTACTTAGGAGCTTAGCTACATGCAGCGCTATCCATTCAAAGAGAAGTCCAAACTGCAAGTTATGGGATTTGCTTATTCTTCTCAATAGTTTTCTAAAAATGTGAAGTCCCTAAGTCCCTAGCAACAAATATTCATCAGGGATTTCAACATTTTATTTTTTGTTTAGTCAAGAACAACAACGCCTAAGTATAATGCTTTAATTCAGACGTACGGAAAATATAGTAAACTCCTCCCCACTCTGTCAGAAGTCAGGTCTCTACAACCCTCTCCTGTGAGACGATAACTTACAGGTGAGAAAAAGAAGACCTTTGTGGGAAAGTCACGAGGACAGCAGTATGAAGGCCTTTACAAATAAAAAGGCAGTTCACGGTAATTTTACATGTTTAAATCAGTAATATTGGGTAATGGGCATGACAGATTCATTCCCATTTACTATCCCTTGTTTTCTAGAAACCTTAAAGGATTGTAATTCCTTGGCATTTCAATGACATATTCAGAATTTATACTCTCTGCTTTGTTGCACAGAATATACATGCTAAGAGTTCTTTTTCTTACATCTGAATCGTTACCCAAATATCCAATGTCTTTTTACTCTTAGGCTGGCCTTTGGTAACATCCACCTCTCAGGTCCCGTTCGTGCCCTGAGGAGGCTTTCATGAGTCTATCTGGCACTGCCCATTGGGTGGTCCTCTAACTGCAAGGCTGTCACCCTCAGCTCTCTCCGTGGCAACACTGTGAGGAGGCCAAGGAACACTGTATGCGGCTGGACCCCCTCGGCTTCCTTTGCCTCCTTCCCAGGATGCACGGCAAACCTTCACTTCCACTCTGCCAGACACTTTACTTCCTCTCCTCTTCCAAACCCCGGATTCTTCTCTTTGTAAATGTTCCTAACAAGAATGACTCACAAACCTCCAAATATTCTACATTCTGAGGTTAAGGAAATGTACAGAGAGGGAAATTGCTGTTACACTAGAATTTCACATCCAAGAGTATGAGGTCAGCTCAGATGAGGCTTTCCATAAACATTCATCACCAATACCAACTGCAATTCATCAGGTTTGTTTAAAACATTTTTGTACGAATTCCTTAAGATGTGTTGCTACAAAATGTTCTTGAGCACAGGGGACAATTTTATGTTTTCCTCACCTATTTAACAATTTTTATAAGACCTGTCTGTACGCTCTATATGCAATGCCTGGCAAACTGGAAATATCCTACAACAAATACGGTAGGCAATCGCCTACAAGTTCCCTCAGTTTTAGAAGACGATAATTACCCAAATATCTTCACTTTTCTTTCCTTCGATGACTGTCTTCCGTTTGAATTCCATTTCTAGAAACTGCTGCATTTACTTGTTCTGTATAAAGAACTTTTTTCTTCTTTTTTTTGCCATCGTGAATTTGATAACGTACATTTACTAAGTGACAGCCTATATGAAGGCCACATCTTTGATGAAACAGGCCCATGGTTAAGGGCAATTTCCCCCTCTGTTCTCAGTGGAGGTTTCATGCCCTTCTCTCTCTCTTACTACAGAGACCACAGAACTGCAAGTGGTTGCAAGGGGCCTTGAACAGATAACCCTGAATCTATTCTATTATAAAAACCAATCATTATCGAAAACTTCATTTTTCACAACTGACAAGCGACATCTGTAGCTATGGTAACTTTCAAGATGCCTGAAAAAATTTCATTACAATAATCTCTGAAAGCTAGAACGTTTGTCTTAACATTCCATGCTAGTACTTCTTAAGAAGAAAGATGAAGCGAGTCTTGTATTTCTAATACCTGTATGTGTTCTTCTGTGTGCTTTCAAGTGAGAGCTTTTAGTGTATACTTTGTTGCATCCATCATAATCACATCTGTGTATCCGCCGCTTCCTCTGGGTGTCTGGAGATTCCACAGGTAAAGGTCTCTTCCCGGGCTGCACGATGACTGAAGGGTGATTCCTAGGAAAGCCGATGCCAAATGCAAAATGGTGAGTGAAAGGCTCTTCCTTTCCCTCAGGGTACCAAAAGCATTAACAACACTGGGCAAAAACAAACAAACAAAAAACCCAACAAAATAAACAAAAAGAAATTAGCGGATCAACCCAAGAAGCACTGCTATATTCATTCAACAAACATGGAGTGAGCACCTACCATGAGCCAGGCACTGTGCTTGGCACCGGGACACAAAGATGAATAAAAACAGGGTTCCTGCCCTGGAGGAGCTCACACTCTAGGGGGAGACAGACATGTAGATAAGTAATGACAGTAAGAAGGGTTAGGGGCTACACTAGAGGGAGGTGCAAAGTGCTAGGAGAGTCTCTTTCCCTTAATAGAAATTTGCTTTCTTGTAGAATTCTGTGGTACTAGGCTGAACGCTATACTATGTTTTCTCACATTTATTATTCTTTAGGGGAAAATGTAAGAGGTCAAACTCCTAAGTCTCAGGCAACCACGCTGTTGGATGCATCTACACTTTATCCTTTACATAATTGGCATTTAGTTTGAGTCTCTTAAAGAGGCTCAACTTACATTTGATTTTTATCTCCCCCCCCCCGCCAAAAAAAAAGTTGGCACTACTGTCTTCACAAACTCAAACCTTTCCTGTCACTATTATTCCTCCTTGAGAGAGAACTTCAGGCCGTGCTAGTGGTCAGGCGAGGAAGCCCCTCACTCAGGACTCAAGACCCAGGCTCCAGGTGCAGCCCCGGCTCCCTCACTGGCTGCCCGCCATCCTCCCTACCTTCCTGGCTCCTCACCCAGACTCCCCTTCCTGCACCTGCACACCTTTCCAGGGGGGAGGGGGGTTGAAATCAAATCAGGTTACACACCATTACTATGAACTTTCTCTTTTTCAGAAAGGAAGTTGGTGGAGAGAAATGGCAGGTGGGAAGAGCTAGGAAAAATCTGTAGTTTTTTCAGGCTTCCCCCGCTGATTGATGTAATTAACAAGTTCTAATCCATCCATTTGCTCTCCTAATAACTAATTACTTGATACATTACAAGCTTATGTATCGACGGTTGGCCTCTAACTGCAATGAAAGACTTCTTTGTCTTTTAAATTTGAATCTAAAGTTCTTAAAATATTCCAAATAACATGTGAATGTTTTATACAAGAGTGTATGGGGGAAAAAAGATTGGTGAAAAGAATTTGATGAGGGTAAACAGTCTTGTGAGATAAAGAATAATAAAATTTAGACATAAAAATCAAGAGAGTCACTGAATGAAGCTTGTTTTTTATCTTGGTAAAAATGTAAATACATGTCCCTTATCAACAACTTTTTCAAGCACCCAAAGAAGTGACTAGGAAGAGAATAAAAAGGTGCATTTTATCTTGAGTGACTTCACTAATTTCTCACTTATGATTAGCAAAGAAAACTGTCAGTTTTGAGTATCACTTTACCTTCCTACCCTGATGCTTAGAGGGATGATATGAAAGAATAAAGTTTAGATACATGGAAAAGGGAACATGAACTAGTGGGGGGGGGGGGGAGAACAAGAACTTCAATTATATAAATGTACAAACAAATAGCAGAGAAAATGGAGAAGTGAGAGAGTTTTTATAAAGCTCGATTATTAAGACCTTTAATAAAAAGAAAACAGTTTATCAGTTTATTTTAAACTTTCAACTTTCATGCCATTGACTGAAAATTTTCATCTTCATTAAGGGAACTTCAGGAAGTAAAATGTTGAGGGGAAAAAAAAATGAACAGTTAAATCTATCTCATGTGCCTCTGGGACCCTGGGAGAGAATCCCAGATAACTTTAGAAGTCTCTCCCAGTTATTCGATTTTATGAGTTGGGATTCTAATGGTTTCTGTGTAGTAGTTATGACTGCTGTTCCAGCTGCTCATTTTGTGAAAATGTTACCCTAAAAAGAGGTACCCTAAAAGGCTGTGGGCTCCAGCTCCGTCCCGATAGTCCCTATAACCCTCGGCAAGGTATTCGTGCTCTCCGTGCCTCAGTTTCTTCTCTGTAAAAGGGGACGATAATCATGCGATCTCAGAAAGCTGTTGTGAGTTATGCACACAAAACGCTTAAGAACAACACCTGTTCCAGATGCAAATCTGCTAAACAGTAGCTGTTACTATTTCAAGGTGCAGAAACCCATGAGCAAACTTTGCCCCTACAGTGGTTGAATTTCATGAGGAGTTTTTTTGGGATGTCCTAACACCAGATCAGGAAATCTCTACTCTAGCCAACATCTCCCTTGGAAGGCAGCATCACTCTGAGAGGGGTCAGCAGTCTCTCTCTAAAGAGCCGGATATTGGTACAGGCTGAGGTTCAGGATCTTGGGATCTCACTCACTCTTCTTGGTCTCCTCACTGCTCATTTTTTAGGAGGTTGTTTGGGATCATTATAACCAAGAAGTTAGAATGCCTAGTAAATATCAGAGACCTGGTCATTGTTTTGAGTTAAGCTGATCCCTCTTATGTTTGCTACAGTTTCCTGTTCACAACTCAATGGGGGAAATCTGATCCTCAAACTTTTTGTTCTAAATAAATTTTCACACATGTAAATAACAAAAGAAATCTGATATACTTTTGAGTGCCTTTAAAAATAATCCTAAAGCTATAACTTTATGATCAAACAAATGGATTTCAAAGCTGTATTTTAAAGTCCGCCCCTGTAAAGGAAGGGTTTCCTAAGGCAAATATTATTGGGGCTGCTTCATGGACATGGTACCAGGTGCTTGGTATTCCAGTGATTCTTTCCTGGCTAGCTGGTTTCCTATGTGGGCTGCTACTGGGCACACTCCAAGACATTACTTAATCACATCTGTGAGAGAATTACTTGAAGGGTACATTTCCCAGTTGTGGCTAATCGGTTCAATTTTCTGAGAGGCAAATGCATTCTTAGGTCAGCATTAGAATAAGCACATTACTCATTAATCATTAAAAGCCACTGAGCTTGAGATCATCAAAAGAACGTTACTTAAAATAAGCAAGAAAAGAGAAAAGCTGTTTTCTTTCCAGCAGCATTCAGAGCACAGAATATTGCTTTCAATTATTCTTCCGTAATGTGTTACACTGTAATTTATAATAACCTAGACTTTGGAATAACCCCCTTTTCAGTCAATGGATCCCTTGCTATGTGGGCAGTTGGCTTTATAGCATCTTTTTCATCACCTGTGCAGGTACAAGCTATGTTGCCAGTTACCTCACCAAAGACATCTGACATCCTAAAAAAAAGGTAATTCAGCCTACAAGATGTGTCCATTTTGGTTAGTCTATTTTTCCTTTCCCTTAGTGCAGCAGCAGATGCAATCAGCTAGATAGGGCCTAAAAATAGCAGGAAGACCACTCGTCTGGAAGCAGGGGATCAGCCCAGGCCCCCTCTGCTGTTAATGGTGTGATTACAGGCAAGTTATTTATGTCTTGGCTCATCAGTTGTTTGCTCTGACTCCCACCTGCTTGTTTTGGGAGAATGAAATAACTCCTTTGAAAACACTTGGAAAAGTTCCTTTCTGGGGGTAAGGAGGCACTATGCAATTGTGAAGGGCAATAATGTACAAGACCATCAGGCAGTCTGCCTACTGATGGGGCTGCGGAAGATTCATTCTCTTCTTCATCTATCAAGGAGTAGATGACGACCCCCCGCCGCCCCACCCCCCGCAAAAAAAGCGGACGGATTTGATGCAAATGGCAATTGATATATGAGCTATTATGAAGGCACCTCCTTGGGTTGAATGTGGATACAACCAGAATACGTGTTAAGTTCCAGAAAATAGCTGTTCTAAAACCAGAGGATTCATATTCTGTTACAGAGTTCATTACGTAAGGGAGAAGAGTGCAGTAGATAAAGCAGAAAGGTGGGCAGAAATGCTGGAGAAAAGGGTATGTGGGGAGGAAGGTGATAGAAGGGACCCTGAGGAGACAGTAATTGTTGAACTTCCTTTGTACTAGGAAGCTGGCCATTAAATCCAATGTTGTAAAGACCATAACACAAGAAAAATAATTACAACCAATAATGAAAATAAAGAGGAAGCAGGGGCAACGAGATTAAGTGACTAGGCCAAGGTCATACACATGGTGGAGCGCAGAGCTGGGATCCAAGATGTTGGATCCGAAGGCCACGTTTGTACCTACTGCAGACACAGCCTCCAGTGTAATCACTGGTAGAAGTCAAGGGCATCTCTAGTGGCAAATCTCAGTAATGATGTTATTTAGACTGTGTGTGACACCGTCACACACAGCAAGTCAAACCACCGTTCAGGTGTCTGGATGTCGACCAGTAGTGTAAACTTCCTACTGGATGGCGGTTCTAAAGCAGACCGAACATTCTAGGGCAGTCACAATTAGAAAGACAGGAGGCTAAACAGTTCTTTCAACGCCGAGCTTCTCTGAGCATCATGGTCGCTTTCTGTTGCCATGGGACTGGTTTTGGAGTATCTTTCTTGGATTTGTGGTTGGCCCGGAAAATTCTGACTAAAAGCCATTCCCCACCACAGAAACACTATACTTTATGAGAACTGACAATGGGAAGGACGATATGTGATCCCATGAAGCATTTCCAGGATCCAACCTTAAGGAGAATATCTAGAACACCAAATTCAATCTATGTTGGGCTAAAGATGATGGGAGAACTATATACACATAGTCTGGAAGGATGGAAAAAAACAAGATAAAAATGATTTCTGGGGTAAAGTGGCAAAATCATGTGTGACCAAATCATTGAGAACGTGACATAACGCGTTTAACAGAGCACATAGTTTTTGGAGAGATTCTCCCATCTGGCCCAGGGGCTGCCCCGAACGACAAGGCAGTCCCGGCTGGCAATCCACACCACATCCTGAGCGGGAAGCTCCAGCTTCCATTCCAGTTCCGAGATGCACGCCGCTAGGTAAATGCCAGGCAGACCTCAATATACTTACTCTTGTAACAGTGCTTGCGGGGGGGACACTGAGTTCATTAAAGGGGGTGACATTTCTTCAGGATAATAATCTGTCCTCTGTGGTTCGATCCCAGGTTCTATTTTAATTTTTTTCTGTAATAGAGGCTTCTCATATGATTCAATTACAGGGACTACAAAATAAAAATAGAAAAGTTACTCTATGTACCATTTACCGATTTCAGCCTTTAAAAGCTTATTGCACGGCTTCTAGCTACCACACTGATGTGTATCTATTTGCCTTTGGCAAAATGACAGCAGTAATGAATCGGTGGGCGCTTCTTGTTCCTCCTAACGATTACTTTGTCAGCAAGCACCATATGGAGGAAGCTGGACTTTTAAGACATCAGCCCCCAAAGGATTTCTTCCTTATGACGTTTGGTTATCTCCTTGTTACCCCAGCCTTCTGCCTCTGACCAGTCAGTAAACAAGGTGGCTTTTAATAGCCATTAGTTATCACATGGTCTAAAGGTATTTCTTAAATGCCTTTTTGCACCTAAAACCATGCTGGTATTCAATAAAGCAAAATATAAAGTCAAGATTCTTATTATCCCCAAGTTGACAAGTATATAGTGAAACTAATCATTTCATGGCATTTAACAGACAGCCTGATTCTTGGGAGATCTTCCAGTGTCAACACTTAAAAAAAAAAAAAAAAGCAAATGCCTTAGGCAGACTCTAACTCGAATATTTCCTTTTCAGAGTGCAACACCTCTTGGCCCCTTGCCTCCTTTGCTCCCTCACCCAGACTATCTGGTGAAGACCCGGTAAGTCCGGACTAAGCAGGGGGGCGGCAGTGTGGGCGAGTGGCAGAATTTACCTTGCATGCTACTACTGGAATTTTCCATCTCGTCCGACAGGGAGACCATGAGCGGCTGCTGGAGGTGGCTGGTGTACATGAAGGGGACGGGCTGCACGACAACAGGCTGGATGACGGGCAGGATGCCGGGACTCCGGATGCCGTGGCGGGAGAGGGCCGCAGCCATCACAGGCGGCATGGACAGCGGCACGCTGAAGGGCTGCACGCCGGGCGGCGGCGGCGGCGAGTACTTCTTCCCCGGTGGGCTGGACGAGGGCAGGCTCAGCCCTGGCGAGGCTCTCCGGTGCAAGGACTGGAACTTCAGGGAGGAGGGGGAGTTTCCGGCAGAGGGCGGCGAGCTCCGCTTGTTCACGGTGAGGTCCACCGGCTCCATCTGCATCCCATGCGACAGGCCTTCTGGGGTCTGGAAGAACTTATCAGATAACGGTGTGGAGTAGATGACGCCATACTTGTTGGGCTTCATCGACTCCATGTAATTAGACGGGTATGACTATTGGAAAAGAAAGACAGAAACGTGTCAATAGCCAAGTAAGTGTGTTTGCTTGAAACACGAATTAAGATGAAAAAATACAACAAGCACCTTCAATCACATGGACTTTAATAAGTGGTTTGGGTTTAGATACATGCTTGACCCTAAAACAATGCTATGAGAGAAAGCTGGTCTAATAAACGTAAGTACGAAAGTTAATGTGGTGGGCTTCCCTGGTGTCTCAGTGGTTGAGAGTCCGCCTGCCGATACAGGGGACACGGGTTCGTGCCCGGGTCCGGGAAGATCCCACATGCCGCGGAGCGGCTGCGCCCGTGAGCCATGGCCGCTGAGCCTGCGCGTCCGGAGCCTGTGCTCCGCAACGGGAGAGGGCACAACAGTGAGAGGCCCGTGTACCGCAAAAAAAAAATAAAATAAAAAAATAAAGTTAATGTGGTAACTGTGTCACACGAAAAATCTCAAATTTAATTCTACGATTATGGCCATGTCCAATGTTAAGGCAGAGGATGATACCTGGAAAAATTCTCAAATAGATTATGAAACAGAAGGCTTATGGGCCTTTATCGTTAGGAGTTGGCAGTGAGGTTCACCAGGAATCAGCCAAGCCAGCTAACCTTGTTGATTTTCTGCTGGGGTTTTCTACTTGGCAGGAAATACTCTCCCTGCCTTTAGTGTCCTCCAGCTCAGCAGAAAGACACTGAACGTTTCTCATACGCTGTGTATACCAGGGACAAGCAGATCTGCATGGTAGGGCCTTAGGATGGTCTTCAGCCACTGACACATCCATGCTACGAGTCCCGGCCTTAGCACTGAAAGTCCTACATCCCAGGAAATGCCTCAATCTCAGGCACACCAGGATGGCCAGTCACCCTACACACCTATACACGGTAGAAGGCCACCCACAGGAGGGTGATTACGTTCTTGGCTCCAACTTGTGCGATGGACTTATTCACAGTTTGAATGAAACTGTAGAAGATGACTTAATCTCCAAATTTGTGGATGACACAGAACTGTAAGAATGAGCTACTGTAACAGGACTCAAATAAAGACACGTGACGCTGGAAGGGACCTGCACATGAGCCGAGGTCCTGCCTTGTCTCCTTTCCACCTTGCTACCCCCCTCATCAAAAGAGGCTGCAGGACAACCTAACAAGATACTGGAGGAGACACCAATGGTTTTCCTCCCATATCTAAGATCTGTTCCACAACTGACCTCATTTATCTTCAAGTTCATTTCTCTCTTATAATATCAAGGTAATCTAACTCATGTACCAGCTTTAAATATAAATCAATCATAATTGCACACTATGGGTTCTGTCCTTGGCCATGGAATTCACTAAAATTACTTCTGTACCTTAACTAAAATTAAAAAATAGAAAACTCTGTTGTAGAATGCTTTAAAAAAATTAAACTCAACATAAGTCATTTTCTTTACTTGTAGGCATTTTAGGGCAACTGAAATTTTTAGTGGTAACATGTCAAGTCTGCCTGCAGAACATTACTTGTATTTGAATGTTTTACAGTGAAAGTGAAAAGTAACATACCGTGCCTCTCTTCCAGCTCTAAAATCCGATGTGTTTGTGATTCTGAGGCAACACTAGCTCATGATGCAAGTGAGAAAACCCACCAGTGGGGCCTTATAATGAAACAGCTTAAATGCACTATTAATTTCTGAGCCTCCCCAGCCCCTCCAATGGCCACTAATTTGAGTTATAAATAACTGGGGAATAGCAGTGTTTTTGACTGGGATTGCCACTGAGATCACACCCCTTTCCTCTCTGGGCCTCACTGGGTAAATCTCCACCTGACTATGCATCAGAATCAGCTGTGCTGCTTTAAAATTCCAGATGCCCGATTCCTTCTCTGGGCCAACTGAGCATCAGAGTATTGGAAAGTAAGGGGACAGGCAAGTACTTATCTTAATCTGGTTTTGATGTCAGTTTCTCATCGTTAAGATGCACTTTGTTCTTTTGTCCTTTCTTTCTTTACCTGTATCCTCATTCGTAACCTACATAACCACATGGAACAGTGACTCCTGCAGTCTGGTGTACATCTCTCTGACAGACACAGAGCTTTAGAATAGTTATGTGTTTATTTAAGTGCATTAAGAAAAAACTATGTTTCTCAGTAGTAGTGACAAAAAGTTCCCTTTTAAAATAACTTTTACAGTAGTGATACAAAGTTCCCTCTTAAAATAACTTTATTATGTTAAAAAGCAATTCTATCTCTAGGGCAAGAAAAATTACTAAATAAATATTAGGAGTGCAGGAGCCATGAGGATATGGCAAAATCTGTCAAGGTGGTATTGGATACCCACCTTCCAGGAGGTTGTGAGGTTATGATTAAAACTGGACTCAATGAGATACCTATGTGATGAACTTTAACACACACCGTTGTCCTGGGAGTCCCTTGTCTTCCTTCCTTATACAAGAGGTGTGCGCTGCAATGGGCTTTGATGCTCCCTATCAGGGCTTCTCAAACTTTACTGAGCACACAGATTCACCTGGGAATCTTGTTAAAAGGCAGGTTCTGAATTACTGGGGAGTGTCCTAAGGTGCCACAGACCACCCTTGGAACAGCCTGGCTCTAAATGACAGAGATACAGAATAAAAATACTAATTTTTATTATTAAAATGGTATACTGTTTAAATGCAATTTAAAGATGGGGGCGGGGAGAATTTTCACTAATAATACTGCTTAAAAACAAGGACATGAGGATATAAAATCAGGAAACATGAATATGTAAAAATATACAAATTGTTTTTTTAAAATAGCTTTGAATTACATATTAGGGATAAAATGAGGTAAAGACTGTTTCTACCTTTCTTTAGAACTAGACACACACCGGTGCAACACAAGGTGAGAGGCCCAAAATATGCAGTAATATTAATATGAAATGGATTTAAATTTAAATATTGAAATAGGCAAAAGAAAAAGAGGCACAAGGTTTGCTAACAAAACATTACAAACTTTGTACAATGAGGGTTTAAGGAAGTAATTAACTATAGGACGAAAAAAAGATTTCTCCTGGTTCTAAAGTTTAACCATCTTGATATAATTTTCTAAAGGGCAAAAGTTCTGGTATGAGAAACAAAAACTCCAGGAAATGGGAGGCAGTATTCATTGTTTCTACTCATGGAATTGTAGCTTCTCCCTTATTTTCAGCCCAAGTCTTCAAAGACATTCCTATGACCTAGATTTTAATGCCAACTTATTGGCAGCTACATAGGAAGCAAAATGAGGACATACTTTTATTGCTGTCATTGTTGGATTTTTCTATCTGTGGGGTGAGTTTAAGGAAAGCAGGAATTTAGAACCTGGGAGAGTTGCAAATTTAATAACAGTCTCAGGTTTCTCAAGCCATAAAGAAAGAAACATCCACACATAGAGCTAAGTTTTACAAACATTGTGCACAGTTCTGCAGAGAGCTTGCCCTCCCGTGAACGCCCCCTGCCAGCTATACTGGACATGTGGCATTTGTAAGACTCTAGGGCTAAAAGCAGGGGGACTGCTGGGACCTGGGCACATGACTGAGTACACTATTAACAACTTCCAGTCCGACTGCCTTGCCAAAGGGTGAAGAAATGTGGTTCTTCAAACTGTCTCACTAGCAAATTTCATAGCAATGTTTACCAGAACCTTCTATGAGACATGTTTATTTGGGTGGAGCATATAAGCCACTGCAATCAGCCTGCAACAGTCTGGTTCTCCACAGTGTAAGGACTGATACCGGGCTTGCTTAGGGTGTGTACCTTGGGTGGATACACCCTGGTAATAGTTGCTTCTTCTCTGTTCCAGACCATTCCTGTCTTCTAACAAAGCAATGCAGATAAGTGTGGCTGCACCAGTGAAATCCAAATCAGAGGCAAGTACTGATGAGGCAGAAAGAGGGCCTCCGGCCACTGCCAGGCATCCACTGGCTCGTATGCATACTGCTTACTCAAGGAGCCCTGTTCGCGGGAACAGAGCAGCCTGCAGACAAGACTCACGCAGGGCTTCCCCACTCCTGACCCCCACTAGCGGCAGCAATGGGTTTACTTTTCCAGAAGATCTGCTGTTAAGAAAAGTTCTCTCCCTCTGTTGTAACACGCATTCAAGTGTTCACACCTCCGCGCTGTGGGTTATTTCTTTGCTGGCGGCTTCCTGTCACTGGATTGGGAGATGAGGGTCCAGCCCAGGTGCTCAAAGAACACCAGATGAACGGACGATGTGAATCAACAGGCTCTCCCTGCAAGGTTTTACTACTGACAAGGCTCAGGATAATACCAATTCTTTGATTCTCAAAAACATGATTTTTTTAAGTGTGGTGAGGAAGAAGGCACAGGGGTTGGATAATTTTCCAGTGCTATCACTTCATATGAAAGTGAGAATTAATAGTTTCTCATTTTATTGGAAATAGTTTTGGTGAGTTTTCCACTACAAGATGGTTTAAGTGGATGGAGTGACTCCATGAAACGTGGACGAGTCTCTGTTTCACTGTTCATTCATATGAAAACCACGTGCCCTCCGTTACAGGGCGATGGCAAGTCAAAGGAATCTTCATACCAAGGGTGGGCTTCCAAGTGCAGGAAGGCGTGGTGCATTTATAAACAAACTCGCTGGAAACAGCAAATGTCATGCCCCTCTACGCAAACAAAGGCAGAAAGCTCTCTTTCTACCAGGCTCAGAAAAGTCATGACAAGTTTCTGTCAGAACACAGCAGAGGGACTACTGATTTCTAAGTACTTCTCAATCTTTAAGGAGTCCGTTAGATGATAATTTTCATTAAAGAAACAGAAAAAAATACACGTTCTTCAAAAGTAATCTTCCTGTAGGAAAAGAATACGAGGGAATACTTTTAAAAATTCTTTCTCACTTCCTGAATTAAGTTCTAATTTTCAAACTTCTTTGGCAGTATCGGTAAAAACAACTCCTTTATGGGCATATTTTATATACACCTGCCATTTCACATTTTACAAATTAAAAATCTCCAATTTCACAAATAAGAAAAAAAAAAATTGGAGGCTCAGGGAGCTGCTGATGATTTTGCCAGCATCGCACTGATAGTAAGTAACAGAGATCCACGGCACAGAGGCAGGTGTACTCTGCTCCCCATTCTTGCAAATCTTAACAGGACTGACAATCCAAAGTCTAATGTGCCTCAAGGCACAAGGTTTAGTGGGAAGTATGAAGGCTTATACTTCAGCAAGAGAAAAATGACATTTCCTCACTTTCTCTAAACTATAGCAAAATACCAAATAGGCAGATTGCTTCTGCTCTTCTCACTTTTTAAGAAAAAGGAGTGGGGGAGGGGAATAGGTCTCTGTAAAATATTTTTATTCATATGTGGAATTAAAACAGAAAGAATCTTACACATGTCTACGGCTTAATGTTTAGAACATTGACTTGAATAAACAAAGACCTCAACCTTCAGGTCAAAGGCAGAATTAAAAAGGAAAAAGGAAAAAAGGCACAATAAATCAGGTTTCATATACTCCACCTATGAAGGCAGGAAAGATAAAATATGAAGATTTAAGAGTGGAAACAAAAGCTTTTAATTTTGTTATGTAAAATAATCACGATGCCCTGCTCCCCAAATGTTTTAGTTAACTGAGGTTTTGCTGAATTAAGAAAAAGAAACTTTATTATAAGGACTGAAACTACCTTTTGGTGAGACAATGTAATTAAATCCTATAAGCATCTGCAGAAGTTGAAAACTAGAGCATGAAGGAGAAAAAGACCATTAATTGCAAAACTACTTCTACATATTTTAACTCCATATATTAATATAAGTTCCAGCATTACAAGTATAACCGGTAATTCAAATTAATCTTATTTCCATTTTTTCGGCAAAGTGTATTTCCTTGCACTTTATTGTGCCAACTTCATTTTAGCTTTAAATTAGGCTCTTGTGACACATTCTCATGCTTGATTACAAAATGCATCACTGATGGTCCTGCATCATTTATCAAATTAATCATATTCTTCAGTACTAAAAACCTATTCACATTTCAAGGATATAATTAACGGGGAAATTTTATACCTTCATATTCCTTCAATATGATCATGCAGTAGTTGGGGGAAGGGGTTGATGACAAAACGAGTAACATTAGAAGTCAATTTAGTTTTTGATTAATATAATTCTTACTGCTCTGTTATTATCATATTCAGACACGCAGTTATCCAGTTATCATGCAGGAAGGTGAATATTATTTCCTGACAACTTTTCACTGTACACAGTGGTAAACACTTCACTGGCACAGGAATCTCCATGGCAACTCAGTTCCAAGGGCCTCGGAGTGACCCCTGTGTCTTGTATAAACAGTTTTGGCAGGAACCTCCACAGCCAGTGCATAAGGATGATCTAATTTTTGCAAGCATGTCATTACCAACCTTCAGATACACAACTCAGGCCAAGTTTTTCCCTTTGTGAGTATTTTCCAAGCCCATGGAAGAAAAGAGCAGGACAGAATTGGGAGCATGGCCTTGTTATATTCACTGAACCAGATCTCCTCAAGTCTCAGCCACTCCCTGCTTTGCAGTCATGGACACCTTTCTGTCGTCACCCATGTCCCACCTCCATAGCACTGGTGTTGCACCTCTATAAACACCTGGACTAATTACTTGTTCCCTGGTGGCCGAGAAGCATGTAGAGGCGCCTGGCTCACAGGAGGGGCTAGCTTAGCACTAAGGTGTTGAAAAAAACAGTGAACGTAATTCCCTCCCAGTCACAGACTTTTCTGAGTGATACGAAATTCCATCATCAGGGTCAAGTTCATTCTTTCCCTAGCTTCTCCCCTGTCACAGCTCCATATGGCTGCTAGAAGTTTAAGCAAATCACTTTATTCTTAATATATTTTTACATGCAAAAGGACCAAGGAGTTCCCCCGTCCCCCAGTTTTCATCTTTTTAATCAGCTCCTTGAAGGACAGCCTAAACACTACATGAGATAAAATGGAGTACTTTTTTTTCTTCCAGTATTAAAAAAAATGACATTCACAAACATGTTTAAGAAACTCTTCTATATAGTCTGGGTGGTGATTTCAAGTGAAAAACACCTCTAAGTAAACGCTTCTTGTTTTTTAAACATCTTTATTGGAGTATAATTGCTTTACAATGGTTAGTTGCTGCTGTATAACAAAGTGAATCAGCTATACATATACATATATCCCCATATCCCCTCCTTCTTGCGTCTCCCTCCCACCCTCCCTATCCCATCCCTCTAGGTGGTCACAAAGCACCGAGCTGATCTCCCTGTGCTATGCGGCTGCTTCCCACTAGCTATCTATTTCACATTTGGTAGTGTATATATGTCCATGCCACTCTCACTTCATCCCAGCTTACCTTCCCCCTCCCTGTGTCCTCAAGTCCGTTCTCTACGTCTGTGTTTTTATTCCTGTCCTGCCCCTAGGTTCTTCAGAACCATTTTGTTTTTAAGATTCCATACATGTGTTAGCATACGGTGTTTGTTTTTCTCTTTCTGACTTACTTCACTCTGTATGACAGACTCTAGGTCCACCCACCTCACTACAAATAACTCAATTTCATTTCTTTTTATGGCTGAGTAATATTCCATTGTATCTATGTGCCACATCTTCTTTATCCATTCATCTGTCGATGGACACTTAGGTGGCTTCCATGTCCTGGCTATTGTAAACAGAGCTGCAATGAACATTGCGGTACAGGACTCCTTTTGAATTATGGGTAAACTCGTTCTTGATGCAGATTTCTTGTAGGTACATTTGGAAACTGCTTCCTAATCATGATAAACATTGCATACCAGTTTTTTTTTTAATATCCCTAAATACACGTTAATTTAAAAAAATTAATCTAGCCAAACTTATTTTTGCCAAAACCAATAATCCTGAGAACTCAAACTAAAAAACTGGTAACTGAGGGGGTTTTGTAAAACTACTTCTATTGTGAGCAGATGCTCCTGTGGCCCAAGTTCTGCGCTGATCACATCTTGGGGGCAGGTGGGGGTTTGGGGCACAGGGCTTAAGGAAACACGGATCCCAGCACAGTTGCTAGGAGGGTATTTACCTCACTTACTACCAGGGGCTTTCAGAAAAGTTTGCCTATCAAATGCCTGTCCAGTAACGAGTGGCTTTAAGGAATAACACAACACACAGTAGAGTTATTACCACTTGGAATAAGTAAGAAGAGGTGTTCGGTTTTGGAAAACTTACCACCGAGACAGGATCCATGGCCTCTTGCTTGACAGGGACTGGGTCAAACATGAGCATTCTTTTAATTATGCTTTCTAGGGTGCTCTGGTGTTTGGCCTAGAAAACAAAACAAAGTGTTTCTCTGAATCCCAAGGTTACTTTCAATATAAATCAGTAAAAAGAAAATATATATAATATTCCCCACCCTTCCCCCCTCTCTGCTCCTTCCCCTCCCCTGCCCCCGGAATGGCTGGAATTTGTTTCCCTTACCTATGAAAGATGCCATTTTATATAATTAAAACCAGACTCCATGGTCATAACCGGGTGAGAGCCAACGGGCATTTCTAACTCAAATACATAAACCCTGATGTTTCTGGAACAATAGGTACAGCCTCTTCTGAGCAGCCATGCTTGTTCAAGATTACTGTGCGACTCACTAGAAGTTAACATTATATACGAATGTTAAACACCTTTCCTTTCCCCCTTTTGTTTGTTACAGAAAAATCAGAAAAAACCAAGGCAGGCAAAAAGACAACTTAGAACCAACCATCGTGAATATATTTGTCTTTATCCCTCCAAACTCTCTTTTAAAGTGGATTGTAATATGCATACTACCTAGTACCCGTAATTTCACTTAACAGTTTACTGGGAAAATGTTTCTTTTTCGGTAAGTGTGGTTCCACACCATCAAGTTCAGTGTGCCACTGTGTGAACCAATCAGATATTTGCGGCTTGCGGGATCTTAGTTCCCCGACCAGGGATGAAACCCAGGCCCCCGGTAGAGGAAGCACAGAGTCTTAACCACTGGACCGCCAGGGAAGTCCCCAATCAGGTTTTTAAAAATTCCTTTTATTGGGCACTTAAGTTGCTTCTACATTTTCACCATTACAGATAGCAATGAGCACTTTTATACTTACATCCTCCTGCACATCCTTAATTTTTAGGATAAATTTTATGAAGGGGAATTCTAGAGCGAGAAGCATGTACTTTTACCAAAGCATTTGCTGTATCATCCAGCAAAGATACTCTATAATTTCCATCAGTAAAATAGAACCTGTTTCCCAAAATTCCTACCAGCAATGTGCATGATCATTTAAAAAAAATGAAAACTTTGCTAATTTGTTAATATCAAAATGACAAACGATTTTTATTCTCTATTGATTTAATTATTGAAGCTGAGTCTTTTTCATGTTTATTTACCATTTACATTTCTTCTTTTACAAGTTGATTTTTTTTTTTTGGGGGGCGGCGCTGCACAGCACGCAGGATCTTAGTTCCCTGACCAGGGATCGAAGCAGTACCCCCTGCGGTGGAAGCGCAGAGTCCTAACCACGGGACCACCAGGGAATTCCCCACATTTCTTCTTTTGAGAAATGCCTATATTCAGGTCTTGAGTTCCCGGTCCCTGCTTATGGCTTTCTAAGTACTTTTTTTTTTTTTTTTTTTTTTTTTGCGGTATGCGGGCCTCTCACTGCTGTGGCCTCTCCCGTTGCGGAGCACAGGCTCCGGATGCACAGGCTCAGCGGCCATGGCTCACGGGCCCAGCCGCTCCGCGGCATGTGGGATCTTCCCAGACCAGGGCACGAACCCATGTCTCCTGCATCGGCAGGCGGACTCTCAACCACTGCGCCACCAGGGAAGCCCTCTAAGTACTTTTTTAATATGAAGACTATTACCTTGTATTTACTCTAATTTCTCCTCATAAGGAAATAAGCCAATCTTTAGCCTAATGTAAAGAAAATGTCCATCTTGATTCGCTGGATCTTTCTCTTCGCCTTTTGTGATGCTTGCGTTATCCCTTTCCTCCTGTGTTCTACACTGTCCACTTCTAGCACTAAAATACATCAAATCAATCACTTCCTCACAAGACAAAATATTCAGTCTGCTGAACATTTAACTGCGTTTCATACGTTATAGAACCACCGCCCGCATACTACCCAGATCATCAACAACTTTCTTCAGGCACCTCCTATCCAAATTTGGTTAGAAGTGAGGTCTTTATGTATTACTTTGGTTTGGGTGGGAACGTAAACAAGTTCTAGATTGAGTTCTACCAGAAAAAGGTATAGAAATCCCTGGTTTAGATTACTTCCTGTATTTCAGTATTTAAACATCCCATCCCCACCTCCACGATAGCAATTCTGTAGCCAGTGGTGTCCATGCTCTATGGGTTAAACTAAGATATCATCACACACACTTATAAAAGTAATACTGTGTAGTTCTTGTGCTTCACTGCTTCATTGAAGAAAGACCGTCCTGGGTCTTGTGACAACACGTGAATATCATCATCAACTCAACATAAGGCCCTGACTTCAAAATTATATTTTCCTACATCACAGGACGTATTATAATCTGTGAACACAATTTGATACCAGGCTGCTCAAATCAATGGTGCTACCACCCTCTTCTGTATCCCAGCAAGAATAAACCCCACAGCCAGTGAAAAATGGATGATTTCATAATGAAGGATGAAAACCCCTTTTGTGTCTTTGGATCTATTATTAACCAGTTCCCAGGCTAGCAGCTGTACAGATGGATATGGTTCTAAGAATTGCTGTCCAGGGCCCTACAGCGGACCGTAAACAAAAGACGTGAGATAGCCTCCTTATATCAATGAGGTCAGATAATTCAGCAGCCTCGTCCCACAGCTGGTCATCCTCCCCCAAGCCTTTTAAATTTAATTTACTCTTACAGATTCATCCACTCCACTAGACAGTATCTTGCTGCAAATCCTTCTAAACAAAAGTACTCACATTCTCAGGAGTGTAAGCAAAGAGTCCTGATCTGTAGACTCAAGCAGGAGATCTGCACCTGACCCCTGACATGAGGGACAGGAGAAGGGAGACCCTTTTTCACATGTAAAATGCAGAGGACACCTCCTTTGCCTACTTCCTAAAACACTTACCTTCAAGGTTTTGGGAAAAATCAAATGAGATGAAAACAAAACAAAACAAAAAACCTCTTTTTGCCCTCTTAAGTCGTTTATATCACTGAATATGCACACAATTTTTGGATCTATATACTGTACAAACAGCACTAAATTTGTTAGTTCCGATTTCGGAAATGCCAGGTACTTGTCTCTTTGCCAAGATACCTAGCCTTAGAGGTCAATCCCCTCCACCCTTAAAAAACCCAGACTAAATTCAGTTTCAAAGGTAAGAGCTGCTTACACCCTGTATGAGATCTTACATAGGGCCTTGTCACTTACTTGACTGCTGTACCATCGCAATAGCTTCCTAGCATCTCCACACCTCGCCTTACCTGGAATCCTTTCCTACAAGCAGGAGCAGCACGGTGGAATTAAGATGATGGGCTCTGTAGCTCATTTTGGCTCAAATTTTAACACCATCATTTAGCTCATAAAGCCTTCAATAACTTTTTCAAACGCCTATAGCCATAAGAACTGAACCCATTTAGAAATGAATTACACATTAACCTGCTATAGCTTGGGTCATTTGAAGACGTTACCTAAATTACTTTCATTCTTTGATTTTTGTGTTTTATCTAAATTTAGGGAAATTAGTGCTTTGAAAGACTTATAAGAGAAAAAATCGTCTAACATAAAGCATCCCTTCTAACAAAACCTGATTCATTTTTATTAAAAAAAAATTGTAAAGGTATGTTTATTTGTTCAGAACTGTACCTCAAAGAGTAACTCAATCACTGATGAAGGGATATTTCTCATACACAAGTATTAATAAATGAAGAAGCAAGATACAATTGAGAATACCTCATTTTGAAACTCCTAGCTAAAAAATGCATCACCGGACAATAAAAAGTCTGTGCAAAATTCAAATATCACTATGAACAGAACCAAACTCACTGTCCATTCACATGCTTAACAGCACTTTGGTCTGAATTTGGTAGCTTCTAAAATGACTGATTATACTTTTAATGATAGTCACAGGATATGGAGGAGGTCACGTGGTGAAAAAAAAAAAGAAAAGAAAAAGACACACCCTAACCCTTAACAAGAGCTTCTTGGGAGGGGTGGGGCAGCAGCTTTATACACACCTGTGTGCCCGTTTTTAAATTTATTAATTCTATAATTAAAACTTTTAATAAAAATAAGACGGAAGCTAAGCTAGAAAGAAACCAAATTTAGGAAGGGAATCAAACACATTAACACAAATCAGGCTTTTGTTAATTTACTGCAGAAAACGTCTAGACTCTGTACCTACTGTTTCTGTCTCTGAACAGACCACTTTTGGCCACGAGCATTGATCTTGTCTTTGGGTTCTGATCTAGAATCAGAAAAGAGTGACCGCAGTGTCTCCAAAGGGCCTTCCATATAACTGGGAAGTAACTCACGCACTGGAAGAACTGGGGTTCCTAAACTTAGTGGCTTTTGTTAACGCGTGGGCGACTCAGTGCTCTGGGGCTATTACCATCATGTTAAAAGAATGTTGAGTAAACTACAAATGCTGTAGAACTATTACTACACAACCCTGACAGCAGTCCCAAGTAGGACCATTAGGTGGCGCACTAAAACAAGTATAAAGACTAGGACAGAGGCGGTAAATTGAGTTTGCCAACATCAAGGTCTTTAAACGTGGTGGGGTTTTAAGTAGGCTCAGGAATTCTTATCACAGAGATGAGAAGGCCCCCCAAAATGGTTCTGTTTTTTCTTACAACTATTTCCCAAACATTAACACATTTACATCTTAGTTGTGTTTAACTAGCTTAGGAAACATACATTCTAAACTAGCAATCCCAGGATAACACAACTGCATTTACAAGAGGAAAAAAAGTGGCAAAACTGGTTTAAAAAAACTTCTAAGTTATCAAGTTGCTTAAAAGCAAAAATATAGGAACATCACCATTGCCAAAATAATCTTCCATCACTGGAACAAATGTCATCTTCCCCTAACCGTGTTCTTTTGCTGGGAAGGGCCAATACAACTGAATTTTCCTCCAAAAGGAAGAAACAGATTTCCCTTCACACTCTCTCTACTTATATTTCTGACTTTTCAGATGTCAAAAGAAGGCTCAGAATTTTGCCAAAATGCACAACCGCATGTTTACGTCTTAAAAAGCTTTGGTGAATCGCTTACATGAAGTTTCACAAGCAATATAGTTTCGTCGCCTTTCCAGCCCTCCAAGAGGCCTACTCAACAATTGCTTTATGAGGGTACAAATAAGCCGCAGAGCTTAGAAATACAGACAGGCCCTAATGTAAGAGGAGGTTATGTTGCCAGCCTCCTTTGAAAGTAGCTCGTCTTGAAGCTACAGCTCATTTTATTACAGAAACAACCTTATAAATAACTGCCCCTTCCTTAGAAGCATGACACAGAGAGAGAGAGGTGTGAGGCGGGGGACGGAAGGGGGTCTGGAGAGAGAATGTGCGCATCTCAAGTCAATTTCTTGGTGATGTATCAGGATTTGCTTCTGACATTGTCCCTTCTCATCTCCTGTTTAATGCACTCAAAGGGTCCCTGTATTCTTCTTCCCCAGCCCAGCCTGACCCTAAGGCTCCAGATTACCTGCCTCCCTCAAAGCTAATCTGTTTCCTAGCCGACCTCAGCCAGGTGTAAGGAGAAAAACAGGATGGTCAAACCAACACACCGTCTGTAAGCGCCCCTTTCAATTCTCCCAAGTGTTTGGATGTTAAAGGAGGGAAGCATGTTGCCTTCCCTCACCCCTTCCTCCCCAAAGGAGCTTCAGGGAAAAAAATTAAGAAAAGAGTTCAAACAAACAAACAAAAAATGTGTGTGTGTGTGTAATTCTTGGTCAGGAGGAGGACCAGGGCAGGCAGGCAACATCCCTGTAGCTAAACTTCCTTTCCAAAGAAATTTTCTTTCTTTACTTTTGTACCCAAACTCTTCCAAGAGCTCCCAGGAGTTGAATATTTAAAGGCAGCTGCTCTGGCCAGAAATACAAGAGGCCAGACAACAGATGTAAGCAGGCATTTCTAAGTCAGAGCCTCCTTTCAGGACAGCCAAATGCTGGCACCTACCTGGAAAGGCGTCTCGTTTTCACGTCACTCGGTGATCTGTCTCCTAGCTCAGTCTTCTATTGCTGGTGCGAAAGGAAAAACTCCATGGAACACTTCTGAATCTTTGCCCCTCATAAATTAGTTATTTTACATGAAAATGTTTTGTAAATGGGGAAGAAGTTAATTACTTAGTTTCAGATTAACTGTAATGACCCATGAGCAAACAATCCGCCCTCTCCCCTCTCGGCTAACGAGCCACCCAACTTTACTTTCCTGCATCCGCCCATCTGCTCCACCCTATGGAGAGTTGCCAAGGCAGTCTGACTTGTCCAAACAGGACATGGCTTCAGATAAGATTCTGCCCACACCCTGTACTTCGGAAAGACCAAGTGAAGCAATTGCCTTTGCATGTAAATAAGGACAGGTGCAAAGGTAACAACCAAGCAACCTCCCTACACATTTCCAGCTGGAGCCCAGCAGAGCAGGGGTGGGGGAGGGGAAACCCAAGCCCATACCCTTTAGTAAACTCTCAAGTTCAAGGCCACCTAGTTAGTGGCCTACAACATCTTTCTTAAAGAAATTTTAGCGAACACTCATCATTTTCCCTACTGAGGTTACATACTCAGTTTCATCCTTCACGCTCTCGGACAATTTTGTATTTTAGTTTTAAGGGCGAGCCACCTCAACTCAATTGAAAAGCACCTCGAATGTGTACTCCTGCTGTGTACACATCTTACAAGGTCTGCCTCAGCCCTCAGTTTTCTTCTGTGAAGTGTTATATAATCAGACCCAGAAGGGCTGCGTGAGGCCACTGCCTCCGTCTGCCTCTCCGCTGGGTGCCCTATCACTGGAGACCCACCCAACTCCACCCTAAGGGGCCTCCACCCATGGGGCCCCGCCCTGCCGGGGGGGAGGGCACTGGGAGGGACCAATTGGCTCAGGTCAGCTGACAGTTCCTGGAAATTCCAGTCTGAGCGGAGATGGCTGGAACCTTGCAAATAACCAGAAAGAAGTGGTGGTATTTCCCCCGGCTCCTGAGGATGCTCCATTAAACGTTTATTTCAGAGCCACAGAACCTCTGGATGTGGAACTGAGCTAATACTGCCCTCTTCCTTCAAAAGTAAACAAACAAAAAAGCATTTTGCACCAGTGCTATGTAAGAGAATTCAACCCCTCCCAGACGGAAACGCTCCTCCTCCTTGCTCCCCTCCCCCATTTGCCTTATCTTCTCGTCACTCACCGTGGAAGCCTAGAGGTCATCTTTTAAGCCTTCCTCCCCAACTTTTCTCTCCACACCTACCGCTGCCACCAGGGGGCCAGGCCCTCAGTACCTCAAGACTGTGTTACTGGGGTCTCACCTCCACTAGTCCATCCCAGGATGGAGAATCCATCCTGACGCCCCTGCCACCTACACTTCTCAAAGCCCTCTTCTCAGCTGGTCTTTCCCAAGCTCCCAAACCTTCCTCCGACGGGACCCCCAGGGCTTGCAGAGTCAGTTCAAGCACCACGCTCAGCGTCCCCTCTCCTACCAGCGGCCCCAGCTCCACCAGGAACCCTCCACGCTGGTTGCCCTGTCCCCCCACCCCCGCCTCCCTACCCCGCCTTTGTTCATTTTCGGCCCTGACGCTGGGCAACCAGGGTGGAATGCCCGTCCCCTTCCGGCTTATCTAAATCCTCCTAATTCTTCAAAGACCAGCTCAAGGCCCTCGCCGCTTGGCGCAGCCAGCTGATCGCTCCCTGACCAATCTGAGGCCACCTCTTCTTACCTAGATAGGCTGCGCCTTTCTACTTTACAAATGGTCTGCCCAGGACCACCACCCGGACTGGCAGCACCTGAAGACAGGAGTGCTTTACATCCCCTTAGAGGGGCTCCCTCCCTGCTCCCCAGAGGAGATCGGGAACGTCCACTAAGTTTTTTGCCAGGCCCAAAGGAGTGAATATAAAAGCACTGAGCCGGTATGAGGAGTCCCACAGTCACTTCCCTTTCCCTTCGAATGCACTTGAAATCTCCCTCAAATAAAAACAAACCAACCAACCTCCCTTAAATAAGTAATAGGAGTAAGGGGACCTAACCTAAAGGAAACCTATTAAACCAAACTTCCTCAAAAAAAAGGTATGCTCCTAACCTTAACCTTGCCTGTTCCGGGTCCTCCAGAGACCTTATCAGCATCATCCTGATTTTTTTTTTTTTACCCACCCACAGATCTTCTAAACAAGTCTAGTGTCAAGGTCTCTATTCTGTTTTAAAACCTAAGATAGGTTGGGGCTTCCCTGGTGGCGCAGTGGTTGAGAGTCTGCCTGCCGATGCAGGGGACGCGGGTTCGTGCCCCGGTCCGGGAGGATCCCACATGCCACGGAGCGGCTGGGCCCGTGAGCCATGGCCGCTGAGCCTGCGCGTCCGGAGCCTGTGCTCCGCAACGGGAGAGGCCACAGCAGTGAGAGGCCCGCGTACCACAAAACGAACAAACAAATTAAAAAAACACCTAATATAAGGGGAAAAAAATGACAGCAAGAGAGAAGAGAAAGAGGCGACTTCAAGGTGTGTGTGTGTGTGTAACAGGGGGAAAAAAAATGACAGCAAGAGAGAAGAGAAAGAGGCGACTTCAAGGTGTGTGTGTAACAAACACTCGGTTTGTTTTGTTTTAAGCCTCTTCTATTGACCAAGGAAAGCCAGGGGCTCAGTGATGTCACAGGTTTCCTACTGGCACTCTCTGGGTGCTGTTCTTTACATGGACTGTGTCATTTCATTCTTATGAGGTGGGGAGGTACTACCTTCCCATTTTACTGATAACACCGAAACAGAGAGGTAAATTAATCTGCCCAAGATGACACAGCTGGTAAAGTGGTAGAGCTGGGATTTGAAGCCCAAGCAGTCAGACTTCAAGGCCGGTGGTGGACCTGGCACTCCACCCTGCTGTCTCCCTGGCAGGGGACAACACACATCAAGAGTGGGATGGAGAGTTCTGCAGACAGGTCTGTCATTCGGGGATCTGGAACCAGGGGCAGTGTATTTACAGCAGTGGTGACTTCACTGGTCCCTGATGCCTCCCCTGTCTCAGTGCATGCCTGGACGCAACATCAAAAGACACATTCTGAAGGCCCCAATTAGCCGATTATTAGCCAGTGCATCCATAAAACTGTTCAGAAAAAACTGGCAGCTTCACCCAAGTAAATACGGAAATCCTCATAATAACTGTACAAAGGTGGAAGGGTCAGGTCCTCGTCCCCATTTTAGAAATGAGGAAATGGAGGAACAGAGGTGAAAAGACTCGCCCAAATTCACAGAGCTGGCTGGAGCTGCAGCCAGAAGCCAAGTTTGTCCACTGCAGACTCGCGGCTCTTGCTGGTCTGCTCCACTCTGTGCTATGGGACTCACTCTCAAGTAGAATCATCTTACAGTTGGGGCACTCCCCTGGGGCCAGGGGCGTGGGGTGTGTGTGCCACACTGGCCCACGGAAGGCAGTGCCATGGGGAGGTTCCAGCAGACAATTACGATTTCCAAGTGACTTTTCAGGTTAGATCACTCTGGACCTACTCCATTTTGTGGCATAACTGAGAAAAATGACTGCAATCTTAGATTAGCTCTAATGAGTAGGTGCTCAGTAAATACTTGTGAGATGAATACATGAATGGATGTCAAACTACCCTTCTTACATCCTAGGATAAAATGAAGGGCAAGGGCCTCAGAGTGACTGTACACAAGGGGTTCACACAAGGAAAATCTGCCCAGGGGCCAGTGCAGCTAGCCTTAAAATCATCTTCTAAAACCCGAAACGCAAAGTAAATGTGAAAACTTTACTCAGGAGGCTTGGGAGACAAAACACCCTTGTCTGGAGAACTAAGTGGAACAGGAACTTGAACTTCCTAATGTTAGCGGTTTGGAGGTGCAAAGCTTTGGAAGGTACCAGGGTGTAAAGTGCAAGAACAAACAGAAGAGTGGATTTCAGTGATTAGACTCGGAGAACAGTAGTTAGAATGAAGAGCATATGGGACAAAGGAGAAAAACCCCACACTGGATCACAGGTCGCTCTCCAGGGTAGAAGGCGCTGACCTCAGTGTCTGCTGGACCTCTTCTGTCTAGATTTGACCAAACTCCACTGATCTGGGTTGAGACTAGCTCCAGGCCATCTCTGGAGAGCCCCAGGCCTTCTAGAGATTGGCAACCATCTTAAGCATGTCCCAGGTTAAGCTGGGCTCCTTCAGGGTCCTCTTGGAAGGGGGCTGTCTCAGGAGGCACCCCCTTCCGGGAAGAGGGTAAGAGCTAGACCCAGGGTTACACGGAATGCACGGGCTGAAGGGCCACTTAGCTGACTACATTCAGTCTCCAGCTCCCCTTAATAATGAGATGGGGGAAGTGATAATGTATTCGGCCTGCCAACACAAAGGAATGAGTTTCCAATAGCTCTAGGAATCTGCTTTGCTAGAGAAAGAAACTTACTATTAAATACTCTGACCAATAGATACAAAATATACTGATAATTTTTTCTAATGTGCCATTTAACTATGGTGATTTTCCAGAAAACGCACAGAGCCAGTTAAAAGGATATACATAGAGACATACATATGTGTGTGTGTGTGTGTGTGTGTGTATATATGTATGTGTATATATGTATATACATACATATATTTGCTGTGGGAAAAAACAGTCCTAGTTCTGGTTCAGAAACTGTGTCTATAGCATTGTGTCTCTTATTACTACTAAATTTCAAGGAAGGAGAGTTGAGGAGGGGAAAGCAGGGCTACCTTCCTTAGACAATGCCCTCTCTTATCAGGGCAGACTGCTGTCTGGTTTCCTGTCTCGAGCTCTGGCATTACTGCTTCAGATGAGAAACGGGGTCTAAGAAAGGGACAGATCAGGCTTGAAAATGAGAATGCTAAAAGCCATCCTAATCCTTCCCTTCCAACTCACTCCATCATGAGTTTTGGCTGGAATACTACATATTAGCAAACCAGATATCAATTGTTTTATGTCTCTAGGATTTTTTTTTTAAGCTATAACCAATGATAACTGAAGCACTTCAGAAAGAAACCCAATTTCCAGAATAATGTAATTCCTGATACTTAAAGGATGAGGTTGCCTGTATTTATTTTTCTTAAACACAACTGGGTGTGAAAACAGAGAGTAAGAACCACTTAAGAAAGCTGTTCATTTTATAGCAGAAATGTTGATTTGGACAAATTAAGAAGTCAAGTATCTAAAAAGGGGGGGGGATGGAGATAAATGATTTACATGGTTTAGAGATGAAACTATTGTGTTCACCTCCCTCACTTTTTTGGTAATTATAATAACTATCAGACTGGTACAATTTTCCCCAACTGTTTAGCTTACATTTAAAAGCTTGCAGAATTTTTCCTGACAGAACATATTAGATCCTAATCACCTCTATTAACCACCTCCCTCTCCCAACAAATAGGGAGGAAAGAATGATTTGGGGTAAGCCAAATAAAGACTCAGTCTACCAAATCTAGTTGAATTGTTCACAACTTTGGAACTAAACCAAAAAAACTTACTTCAATTTGGGTTACTTATGAATTTAGTTTAAAGGCCTCTTGTCCTACAAGCAGCTTAGTATTGCAAGTTTGCTTCCTCCAAAGAAGAAAGGAAAAATCTTATTGAAACTTTCCAAACTCCCATCTTTTTTCTTGGAAGGTTGTCAATATCCTACTATTTGACCCTAGTAGGTTTCTTAATAGCATATTGTGCATTTCCCTTTTATCTATCAAAGAAAAACGTGATGGGAAGAGATGTTAAAACCAAAGCATTATTATTATTATTATTATTACCGATTTGGGGAAGAATAGGTAGGGCCTGATGTGCTTCCTCAGCAACTCATTCCATCAATTCCATTAGAGAACACTGCAGATAATTCCTTTAGATTTTAGAGAAAATCCCCAAATAAGACATTTAAGGGGGAAACTTGTCAAAAGTTTTCTTTTCCAACCTTGTTTTTAAAACTTCATTTCCGGAGAACCACAGAAAAATAGTTTGTTAAAGTAGGTTTTAAATGGTTAATCCAGAAATTTGCTAACTCACAACTGACAGAATATACCAAAAAAAAGGGGGTGGATTATGAGAAAGTTGTTACTGTAAAACAATAAAAACAAGAGCATTCTCCTTCTGTCTTCAAAATATAAGGTTAAAAATTTCCAAACTATCATTAAATGAACTTATTCCAGTTCTCCTTTTTTTTGAGCTTTTTATTCTTAGAACAGTTTGGAAATCAGATGCAGCATACAGTCAAATCTTTGTCTTTAAAAAGAAATAATCCTGTAGTACTCTCAATACATCTTATGTTTTGCTTCAATAGAAGATTTCTCCCTTAAAACATAAGCAAGACTTCCAAGTCTGTCCAAGCTGCCAAGGCTGCTTGAGTTCTCCATCCCATGAAGCCTCCTGTGCCTTGAATGTCCTGTGTGAAATGCAAGGGTGAGCCACATCCTTCAGATCATGCTAGATCTTCTTAAACTGTAAGGTGGTAACCCCATCCAAAATTGACAGCTTCAGGGCAAAATGCCTATCTCAAAACAAGAATGAAAAACAAACAAACAAAACAACCTCCTTTAGATTTCTAGCCAACATGCACACACATTTCTTAAAATCACAAGCTGGCAATGATAAACTAAAAAAGGTAAAAGCATTTATTCACCCATACAAACACATGGGAGCAAAGGGTGTATGTGAAAAGGTTAACTGACTTCTCATTATGACATAACACAGGCGTCTTAGGCAATCGTAAGTGTGTAGAGACATGATAACTCCCTGGGTGGGGATAGGGAGTTTAGGGGCAGGGACCACGGCCTGGTCTGGGCTACTGATCTACCAGAAAACAGCCTGAAACAGGAAAGAGCACACATATGCCACTTGGAATGTATGACGCAAACCCCAGCCTTGAAACAAAGAACAGGAAACAGCTCTGCTGGCTGTGCTGGAGAGAAAGCACAGAGAAACATTTAGCCGGCCCTCCCTGACCCTATATTCATGAGCAGCTGGAGTTTTTTAAGACAACAACAGGGGGGTGGAGGTGTTTGTTCTATGGGTGTGAATAATAACACCAGCTTTATACAGGGGACCTGCCCTATTTACAAATAGGAGCTTCCACATACAGTAAACACCGTAAGTGAACATGTGATTTTATCATATTCAAGCAGCAGAAACCTTCCTAATTAACACCAGCCTCCCTACCAATTTCTTTTGTCTCTTTCTCCCCCATCCTAATGGATGGTCTCTAGTCACGATCAAATTCTGGGTTAAGGTAATAGGGTAATGATCACTGTTCAGCCTCAGAGCATCAAGAGGAAAATGAGACAGCACAGCTACTGAGAATTCAGTTGACACTGGGGTCATCCCGCATAACCGAAGTGGGACCAACTGTAAGTGTCCCTGAGCCACAGAACTAAATTCTAAGATGAAGAGTGTGGGACATCTAGAGGCACCCCAAATTTTCACTGTCTTTTTCAACTGCATAGTTACGAAGAATCGTCCACACAGCTGCACATCTGTTCTACATGTACACAGATTTACAAAAATCCACCTTTTGAGAATCTGATTCTGTTCCTGATATTTCATTTAATCCAAAATTGTTATACAATCTGCAGAATAGAGTATCAATTTGTATAAGATATCCTAAAATGTCTATTTTTCCTTTAGGTATTTTTAAGGTAGCAAAATCCGCTCACTAGTCCTTTTCTGATTTTTCTCTTTATTTTGTTAGCCAGTACTGTTTAACTCAGGTTTCTATTAGCAGAGATTTAAGAATATGTGGGCAGACATAACTACAGGTAAAAAAAAAAAAAAAAAAAAGAAGAAAAGAAGGAAAAAAAGGCATCACTGTGTCCATAGCAACCAGAAGATTGGGTTTTAATTTAGAAACTTTGCAGTGAAAAAAACAATAGCTCTCTCCAAAGCTATGTTGTCATGTTTTACCTCTGACAAGGTTCTGTGGTCTAAGCAGTTACTTTTGTTGTTCTCACGTTAGGATTTTCATACTTGCATTCTTCATGCAAACAGAATGCTCCTTACAGCCTATCTTCACTGACCTCACCCACAGTACATTAGGCTGCTTTCTTCTAACAGTTCTGCAGCAAATCCCACTGACTGTAGAAATTGAGATATCAGTTTCTCTAGGGAGCTAAATGAAATTAATCAAACATCCCATTTCAGGTTCTGTTAACAGAATAAGGGCAACTCCCATAATCCATGTTTCAAGTCAGAAGAAACTCATCCACTCTTTTAAAGATACTACTAACTCTTTTAAAGATACTAACTCACAAAATTTTGAAGATGTTAGTGTTATTAAATTGTTTTTTCCCTAGAAGCAAGTCTTCTCTTGGGCTAGGCAGATTATCATCCAGATGGATTTCTCTCTTAAAAATGCTCCTCAAATTCATACATAAAGCACTCAGCAAAGGACAGCACAAAATTGTTCTGTGGAATAACCTATAGTGAACAACTGCCCTATTCCCCACTTGATTTTGCTTAATAATTACAGATACTAAATCTAAATGAACTCAGAATACTACTTCATACTTTTCTCCATATACTAGATTCTTGTGAGAATATAAATACATTTAAGTGTCTTGGATGACATTAATGGAAAAATACATTCTGAGTAAAAAAAAATTCAGTGTAAAATGTTTATTTTAGTGAAATACAAGAAGGTGAGCAATTACCAATTTCCGTTTAACCTGACTTTAAAAAAAGTCCCATTCACACGTTCTTCATCTAGTATTATTGTATATTGCTGTAAATTTTAAAGCAGCGTAGAGTGTTCTCTCTTTTATCTGCCAAAGAAGTAGCTATGACAATTCCAGGTATTGTCTGCCATCTCCAAATAAGCCACTCGGAAAGGTAGGTCCCAAGGGTGCGGGTCCAGGGATCCGTCCCTCAGTCCCCACCCGGCTCGGGTCCCTAACACTGCGGGCAGTTGCCTAAGGCGTTCTCCGCCTCCAGCCACGCTGCAATCCTTGCTCCAGACACTGCGGCAGGTTCTCCTTGCACCGGAGGAGGACTCTCCAAACCCGGCCAGCTCTTTCTCCTGCCCTCGGGAATCCAGACGCCCTGGCAGCTCCTGGGCTCCAGCACCGAGACTGGGATGTTTGCCTTCACTCCCAATCGCCCCAAGTTTCTTCCCAGAAGGCCCGCGAAGCTGCTCCAAGTTTGCTCCGCCGGTGGGTGAGCGACAGCACGCCCCGTCCGAGGAGGGGGGCTGCTGGGGGCGCAGGCGGAGGGCGGGGAGGGGGAGGGGGAGAGCGCGGGAGGTGGGGGAACAGGAGGGGGAGGAGCGGGAGCGCGCGGCCTCTGCGCTACCTTTCTCCAAACAACGTTGCCACACGCGGAGGGAACTGAGATTTCTGGGGCTTTGGAGGGAATCGCGGGCGGGCGGGCGGGCGGCTGTCGGGGGACCACACAGGTGAGCCCCCGCCCGCGCCCTAACTGGGGCCGCGGCAGGCGCCGCCAGCCTCGCTCCCCGCACCCGCCGATCCGCACGGTGGCTCTCCCCAATCCCACACTTTCCACCGCTGAACCCGGGGGCCCCCTCCTCCTCGCCTCCTCCTCCACCCCAACCCCCGGCTGCCTGGAGCTGTTGCACTTTCCCAAGCCCAGAAGCGCCCCAACCTCCGCGCTGCACCCCCAACCCATTCACTGCGCGCCCCACCTTGGGGGGGAAAAAAAAGGAAACCGGACGAGCCGAAAAGGGGGGCAGCGGGAGTCGGGGCGAGAAGGAAAGGTGAGGGAGAGGGGACTTACTTTTCGAGGCGCGGTGCTGAGCGCTGCAGGCGAGAAATAAAGGCCCGGATCCGGGCTGCCTGGAAACCCGCGGATGCAGTGGTGTCAGCGCTCCAGTCCCGGCGGCGTTGGCGGTGGCGGCCGCAGGGGACGGGGACTGGCGCGCGTGCGGCGGGCGCGGCTCGGCTCGGTTCGGCGGGCGCTCGCGCTGCGCTCCAGCTCGGGCCCCGGCTCCGCGCGGCTCCGCTCCTGGCTCCCCTCTGGCTCCTGGCACCAACTCCGGGCAGTCACATGACGCCGGCGCCGCTCGCTCTGCGAGCCTCCCAGGGCTGGCGGGGTAAGTAGAGGCTGGGACCCGGGGTGGGAGGGTCAGGGAGGGGAGAGGGAGCCGCCGCGGCCGCCCGGGCTGGGCGGGTCCCCACCCACTTGGGTGGAGGCAGCCGCCGGAGGGGTCGGCCGAGTCACTAGCGCAAACACGCACCCCGCCCTGCGCCCTTCCCCCGCCACCCTCGCCTCCCGCGCCGCCTCCGCCCCGCCCCGCCCAGTCACCCGGGGACGGCCTGACAGACACTCATTATTCCCCGGAGCCGGGCGCCGCCCCGCCTGCCCAACCTGTCCCGCGAGGCGCGGTGCGGCCGTGGGGCTGGGCGTGCGCGGCCTCCGCCCTCCGCCCGGCCCCGCGCCCCCGCCCTGGAGCCCCCGCCCCGAAGTCCCCGCCCTGGAGCCCCCGCCCCGAAGTCCCCTCCCTGTAGCCCTCCGCCCGGGAGCCCGCGGCCCCGCCCGGCCCGGACCCGCCGCCGCGCCGCCGCCCGAGCCCGGGGGGAAGGAAGGGCGGCGCTGGCCGCTCCGGGCGTCACAGCACTGCAGCCCGCTGCGCCGCTTCCAAAACACACAGCCGGGCTCGCGGGCGAGCCGAGGCGGGGGACCCGGGACGGTCGGGGCCATCAATCAGCCGGCTCCGACGGGAAGGGCGGCCCCGGGGCGTGGCGGGAAGGGCTGGGCCCCGCGCCCAGCGCGGCCCCTCCTGGGCCCAGCGCAGACAACTCTCTTAAAGGAAAAGCAGAAAAAGGCACCGCTGGTGAAGCAGCGGGTGGACGGGGGCGGATTCGGGAGAGAAAGAGCGGCGAGGAAAGGGAGGGCAGTTAGGGTGACTTGAACCCTAAAATGGTCCGGAGTTTCCAAGGTCGTTAGCCATCCTCTGGCGCGCTTTCTTTGTGCCCGGGGGCGCCGGGGCCCCCTTGTCGCCCGCTCCACGGGGGTGCGGCCCGGCAGGGTGGTGCCCCCACCTCCCGGGACTTTTCTTTGAAGGCCGGGAGACCCTCGAACAAACTTCCCACGGCCGGGCCTGCCGCTGGAGCGTAACGGCGACGGGCGCAGCGGCATTTGCTCAGCCAGGCCTGTCGGAAAACTTGGCAAAGTTCGGTCCAGATCCTCCCGCCCAGAGGGAGAACTCGGGGCGAGCTGAGGGCTCGGAGCGGCGACCTTTCCTTTCGTGTCGCCTCCCTGGGACCGAGCGCGAGCGTCCTCGGGGGAGTTCACAGGAGCCGGGAGGCGGAAACTCGCTTTCTGTCCCAGCCAGGCCCCTGGAAGGACTTTGGAGAGCTTGGTACCCAAGTTTAATGCTTTTCGAGTTTCTTTTTCAGCAGTACTAATGTAATAAAGAATGCAATAAAGAGAACAAAGGACAAATTGGTTCAATTGTTTTAGTCTTGTGCACTGTTTTAAAATGCCCCAGCTGCAGTCTATGGCTTGTTATTGCTTCAAGATGTTTTAAAGTCCCTTTAAGTTCACTATTCTCTCTTTGATGCTTCATCCAGGCATGGTACTACTTAAAACGTAGAGATAGAGTATATTCGGAGCCCCGGCATGTAACTACACAGTATTATAAAATTAGTACCGGGAAACCTCAAATAGTGAAATTGCTTGTTGTAAAAAAAAAAATGCGTATACATAAAAGACCACGTGGAAAACACCCAGAATGGACACCGGTTTATGTGCCATCATACTGTCCCATAAGATTAATCTTTAAAATGTAAAGGGATGAGGTTGTTTGTTTGTTTGTTTTAGTGAATAAAGACAAATACAAGGGGAAAAATTGGATTCGGGTCAATTACTAATTGCAACCCATTGATCACTGACACCGTTAAATGTCTGATTAGACGACTTAGCTGAGAAAAAACAACATATTAGTGATGACTGGTGAAATTGTTTTGCATTTCTGTGCCTCGCTCATAGTGGGGTCTCAAAAACTACAGGCTTCACTCAGGGGACACAGAGTAATGAAAACCTGAAGAGAAGACTGAAGTAGGTCTATCTGATAGGGAGGGGCTTTGATATGAAAGATGCGGGAGGGAGGAGAGAAGTCATAAAAAAGATTAATTAATGAACACAACTGTGTTCAGTGCCCTGTGGGAGACAGCTCAACATAACTTGTCCAAAAATGAATCCATCCAGTGAAGGACACCACCATCCCTCCAGGTGCCCCAACCAGAACTGCCTGAAGTCATCCTTAACTCCTCCCCCCTCCCTCGGTGGTCACAGTCCTGTGGTTCACTGAATCCCTGACCTCCTCAATCAACACCCACTCCTTGGCCACCACCCTGGCCCAGCCTATTGCCACAGTGTCTTGTTGGTCATCCTGTTTGCAGCGTGGCTGAAGTGTGGGTAAGGGATTGGAGCAAAGGATTAAGAATGCCTTTTTCTAAAATGCAAACCTAAACGTGTCAAGCCCTTCAATGGCTTCTCTCTGGATAAAGTCCAAGAGTTTAGCCCCAATGTTGACCTGACCTTCACCTGTCATAAACTCATCTCTACCTGGGCTCCCCTCCCACTCTTTTCTCCAGCAACAATGAGCTTCTTTCCTTTGCTTTCCTCCAACTCTCTGTCTCCACCTCTGGACCTTTGCACACGCTCATTTTTCTAGATGGACTAGCCTCCTTGGCTTTCTCCCCAACTCCTGACCTCCACTCTCATTTCCCTAAATTCTATTCATCCTTTAAATGACATCTTCAATGAAATTTATCTTTTCTTACTACCATCCCTCACCCCACCTTTGGATGAGTGGAGGTGCTCCTTCTTGGTACCCTGATAGCACCCAGGCTTCACCTCTTTTTATTCTTTCTTGTAATTGACTCTTTACCTCTCTATGTCACTGAAATAGAAACTCTGTGAAGGCACGGACCTTGTCTTTTTAGCAAAATTGTATCCTTATGGCTCAGATGTTCAATGAATGTTTGTAAAATGAGTAAGTGTGAACTATGAATTGAGAAGAAGTCATTCAGACCAAAAAGATAAGAGGGGGCTTCAGGGTGGCAAGTGGCCATGAACTGTACCTTTGAAATAGTGAGGGAGAGGGAAGAAGGAGTTCCCCTCACTGTTTTTAAGGAGATGGTACAAAGTGGTGTCTAGGTCTTCTTTTTATTCCTAATACTAGGACAGTGCCTGGCACAGGCTTTGGTACTGGATAAATCCATATATCCTGGGTAAATGAAATATCTCAAGCTTGGTCCTTCCAGTAGCTGCTTCACTGCTGCTCTTTGAGGATAGCAGGCTAGTCTGGTTTAGGTTTGGGGCAGCATGTGCTCAGGGAAGGGTACCCCTCCCTGGAGCCAGCATCATTCCTCCCAACCAATCATTGCAATCGTTTTTGCTGGTGAGTGGAGAGAACCATATCTATGTGACCTGGTTCTGGCCAGTGGGACCTGTAGGGAAGTGTGCTGGGGCTTATGGAAAATGTTTCTTCTGATGAATGGAAACTCTTGTAAGGATAAACCCCCAGACCTGCTTTGGAAGTTATGTGAGGGTGTGATGCTTGAAGCTATGGCAGCCATCTTGTAGTCATGAGGGGAAAGCAAGATTTCAGATTTCCATACAGATAGTTCTTTTTTTCAACATTAGTTTTCAGATCGAATATTACATCTTTAGGAATGACCACACAATCTAAAATATCCCTCCCTTCCTCATTCAATGTCTAGTTCTCCTTGCTTTTTTTTTTTTTTTTAACTTTTCTCCCCATTATAACCTGGGCTCCATGAGAGCAAGGACACTGTCTTCTTCACTCCTTTTTGAATTATGGCTTTTTCCGGGTATATGCCCAGGAGTGGGATTGCTGGCTCATATGATAGTTCCATTTTTAGTTTTCGAAGGAACCTCCATACTGTTCTCCATAGTGGCTCCACCAATTTACATTCCCACCAATAGTGTAGGAGGGTTTCCTTTTCTCTGCACCCTCTTGTCTTCTTCAATGCTGTTTCCCAAACTCCTGGAACAGTGTCTGGCAAATATAAGTTGTTCCAAAAATATTTGTTGATTAACAGATGACAACTAAACAGTAACACTATGTTGAGATTGATTCAGAGCCTAGTGGATACAAGCCACTATAAACCTCCACTTTCTCTTTCAGGGCTTATATCACAGTTAATTCCGTTTCAGGCAATCTCCTTCTGATACACAGACACATATTCTTGAGATTCTTTCTCCCTCCTCCACTCTCTTTCAGAGTTTTTCCATTCTTTCCCCAGGAAAGTTTCTCCTCCTTGTGTGATGATGGACTGAGTTACGAAGGCAGAAAATTTTCACGTGCTTGTGAAATTATGATCAACACAGACACATCTACCCTAAAGGAAAATGTATGTTTTTTTTCTCCTTTCTTTTTCTTCCAGCTTTATTGAGATGTTATTGATCTATAACATATGTAATTTTAAGGTGTACAATATGATGATTAGATACACATATATACTGCAAAATGATAACCACAATAAAGTTAGTTAACACCTCCATCCCCTCACGTAATTACTTTTTTTTTTTCTGGTGGTAATAAAATTTAAGATCTACTCTTAACAACTTCTTTCAAGTATAGAATACAATTTGTTTATTATATACATGATGCTGTACATTAGATTCCCAGACCTTATTCATCTTCTAGCTGGCAGTTTGTATCCTTTGACCAGCTTCTCCCCATTTCCCTCACCTCCCAGTTTTAGGCCACCACCATTCTACTGTTTCTATGAATTTGGCTTTTTTCAGATTTCACATGTAAGTGAGACCATACAGTATTTGTCTTTCTCTGTCTGACATTTCACTTAGGATAATGCCCTTGAAGTCCATCCATGTTGTTGCAAAAGGCAGGATTTCCTTCTTTTTTAATGGCTGAGTGATAGTCCAGTGTGTGCGTGTGTGTGAGTGTGTGTGTATCACATTTTCTTTACCCATTCATCTGTTGATGGACACTTGGGTTGTTTCCATACCTTGCCTATTATAAATAATGCAGCAATGAACATGGGAGTACAAATACCTCTTTGAGATAGCGATTTCATTTCCTTTGGATATGTACCCAGAAATGAGATTGCTGTATAATACGGTCGTTCTATCTTTAGTTTTCTGAGGAACCTCCACACTGATTTCCATAGTGGCTGTATCAATTTATATTCTCAAGAAGAGTACACAAGGGTTCCCTTTTCTCTAATCCTCACCAACACTTGTTATTCTTGTGTTTTTGAGGATAGCCATTCTAACAGGTGTGAGGTGGTATCTCACTGTGATTTTGATTTGCAGTTCCCTGATGATTAGTGATGTCAAGCACCTTTTCATGCACTTGTTGGCCATTTGTATGTCCTCTTTGGAAAAAATGTTTATTTGAGTACTTTGCCCATTTTTAAAACTATTTTTTGTTTGTTTTTGTTTTTTACTGTCGAGTTATATGAGTTCCTTATTCAATTTGGATATTAATCCCTCATCAAATAGATGATTTGCAAATATTTTCTCCCCTTCCATAGGTTGCTTTTCATTTTGTTGATGGTTTCCTTTGCTGTGCGGAAGCCTTTTAGTTTGATGTAATCCCACTTGTTAATTTTTTCTTTTGTTCTTTGTGCTTTTGGTGTCATAGCCAAAAAATTGTTGCCAAGACCAACGTCAAGGAGATTTTTCCTTATGTTTTCTTCTAGTAGTTTTATGTTTTTATGTCTTACATTTAAGTCTTTAATCCATTCAGAGTTAACTTTTGTGTGTATTGTAAGATAGGGGTCCAGTCTATTCTTTTGCATGTGAATATCCAGTTTTCCTAATACCATTTTTATTAAAGAGACTGTCATTTTCCCACTGAGTATTCTTGACTCCTTTATCAAATATCACTGTCTATCTACATGTGGATTTATTTCTGGGCTCTCAATTCTGTTCCATTGTTCTATGTGTCTGTTTCTATGCTGGTAGCATACTGTTTTGATTATTATAGCTTTGTAACATAGTTCTGAAATCAGGAATTGTGATGCCTCCAACTTTACTCTTTCTCAGAATTGCAAAGCCACATGTTTTGAAGTAAAATTAGAAATGCTAGACTAAGGGTCACCCATCTCAAAAGCATTACAAAGGGTGCAGAGATTCTCTTTAGCATCTCTACAAGTTTTCACTAATATTATCCATCCATCCATCCAACCAACCATCCAATTTAGGATTGCCAGGAAATACTGAGGTTGAGTTAGGTGACCATGACTTTTAATAAAGATCAAAATGGTATGTGTCCTGCACACCCAACCCAGGAGCTCTCATTATTTCTAATGCAGGTGGACAATTGAAATTGTCCTGGATTATGTTTGAGAGAACAATGCAATTGAAGGACAGTAGTACAAAAATAGTTGAAATGTTGGATATTGGAATCTGAGCTGGAGAGCTAAAACAGATGGACACTGTAGAGATCTGGGCAAAGGATCAGTGACCTGGACATTTCAAGTAGGTCGGAGAATGGGTGTGTTGGGAATAATGTAATGAATGACCTGGAAGGTTAGAAGGTGAGTTCCCAGAGAGTGGGGATATATGAGTTTAACATTTAAAGGAGATGCATGCTATCCCCAGGGGTAGCATGGTTCAGGGTGTGCCTGTGGGAGTGGGAGAAGAGATGGGTGGAGAATATCCCTGAAAATGAGGAGATGAAGGAACAGAACGAATGGGGTATTAAATGTGGTTCCATGTGGATGCTGAAATTACTCATAATTTTGTCCAGATTGGGGAATCAAGAGTAAGACCTAGGTCCTCAGGCCACATCTTGATTTCCCAAGAGACTGGTGAATGATAGCAACCAGGAGAGAATGATTAGATATATCCTCCTTTTTGTATAGTGAAATCTGCTTTCCTTGAATCATGATTATTCAAGTTAAAAATAATCACTTGTATTTGGTTGTTTTTATTGGTTATTGTACTAGTAAAATATATCAATAGTTTTATTTTCTACTTTTTATTGCAGATATACTATTTCTCCTTCACTGAGTGTTCAGATTGGCTTTGGGGGACTTATCAGGGATCTTAAACATTATTTATAACATTTATTTCAAAGGGAAATGAATTGTAATTCCCAAATCAATGACCTACACACATAAAAATGGAGAATGTATCTTATTTCTAAGTTGTAACTTATTTCTAAGAGAATGGGAGACCCACAAAGTAAGATAAAGTACTTCCCATCTTTCAGCTTGTTTTGGAATGAGCCTTACTCGTTATGTTTCCAAACCTCTCCTCTATATTATGGAAAATGTATTGGCATTTAGATCCTGGATTTGGGTTAGTTTGGTAAGTACTGGTTGAATATTTGCTATAGGTCTGGGGTGGGTGTAGGAGTGCAAGAAATATGTATATGATCCCTGTGTTCAAGAGATTTGAAAGAATATATATATTTGCTTAATTAATTATTACACAATGCAGAATATAATGAGCCAAATTTAGAAAAGAACCCTTATATGGGTGTTAAAAGGATAAAAAGGTAAACTGGTTCATTCAAAAACTACGAGTATTCTTGTGCAGTTTGGGCCTTGTCTTCAAGGAGCTTATAGGTTTGCAAAAGAAATCACGTTGGTCAGGAAAATCCCCAAAATCTTCATGGAGGAGGTGATAAACAGTGACAGAACTTCACTGCTGGAGGGAGAGGGGGCTCCACACTGCATTTTGGAGTCTGGAGAGGCGCCCAGGGACCCAGGATTTGGTGGTGGAGGGGTGGTGGGTGGGGTGGACGAACCACATGGTGTAAGGCAAGCTAGGAAAGGTCAGCTGAGGCTGTGCTGGGGGGAAAATGCAATGCCAAAGAGATGCAATTTTTTCCAGCAGACTTTGGGAAACCGTGGAAGGTTTCTGAACAAGTGAGATGCATGATAGCATATAAAATGACATTAAATATAAATACCTCTAATGGAAAGTTCCACCAGTGCAGTGCAGGAGGCAGCGACTATGGCGCATGTGCCATGGGGAGAAATACATATATATGTGCGTGTGCGCACACCATCTCTTTCACTCTAAACACACACACACACACACACACACACACACACTCACACATCTTCCCTCTTCAGTAACTAAGCCAGCAGAGGGATGTTGTGCGAATTATACTCTAGGGAAGTGGCCTCGCTGCCTTCCTTTTTCAGCTGATTTCAAGTGTGTTGCATGCTTACCTCCAAATCCTGAACTGTGACATGTGAAGCGTTTCCCTCTGTGTAAAAGCCCAGTTGCACCAGTTTCCCTGGTACTTACTGGGGAAGAAGGCTTCAACTTTCATTCCTTAGCTTCCCAATCTGGCAAGCCTGTCCACACTCACAAGTGCCTTACAAGTTTGCTGATACGTCTAGAAAAATAATAAGCATATGGTGGGATCACATGAACAGTAGAGAATTCTTCATTGCCCTTGTAATAGGAAAAGATTTGCTAACAGCAGACAATATTGAAATCATAATAATGTAATAGCAAAGTGATAAGAGTGAAGGTGATTTTTTTTTTTTTTGCCATTCAGTGCTCTTATGTGCCTTCTTTTCTTTAGTGGGCCTATATTACTTTTGTTATAAGAAGTGTGCTTCTTTAAATAGCTAAGAAAGTAATGTGCACGCTGTGTGTAATTAAATGTAGGGCCTGAAGCACAGTTTTACAAGGTGGCCCCTTGAAGGCACCCGGAGTAGAGGTGTGGTTCTGCGCCTGTGAGTTTTGAGGTGGGGGGGCGTATGGGGGGCTGTGGGTGGAAAGGGAGGGGCTCTAGGAGGTGAGGTCGCGGGAGGGTGACCATCTTCCTTTATTGACTGTTTGGCTTTTTAACTGCTGCTTGAATCTGTGCACGTTCTTGGAACTGAGATTCTTCCTCAAAATAGCGTGTATTTGCTTTAAAAGCGACTCCAAAGAGAAAAAGTTAAAAAACAAAACAAAACCGAAAAACCAGAAAACCCAGCACACTGGACTGAATAGAGCCAAAGTTCCTATTTCTCAAGAGACAGAAATATACTTCCCCGAGCACAAGGTCCGCCCACCCTCTCCCCGTGGTCTTTCGCCAGGATCTGTTGATTCAACGGGGAACAGGAGTGTCAGCAGTTGTGCTGAATGTGAATATGTGGGAGATTACCTTCGCCTCCCCAAGCACCATTAATACAGGGGGGCTTGTCGTCCCAGCCAGCAGGGGCTAGCTTCTCTCAGGTTTCTTTAAGCTACATTTGTTTGTCTGTTATTATTCTTAAAGTTTTCTGGGTAACTATAAGCAACAGACCTTGTTAGTTCCTCTTCAGATTGCCCACTACTCCCCACCCTTATTTCTCACCTCCTGGCATCCTGTTTGTCTCCCTGACTCTGTCCCCCAGCCCATCCCCACCCCAACTCAGCTACCGGCCCTTTTAGCCATGTTTTTCTTCCCTTGGTTAGTTACTTTTAAATTTCTATTTTTATGTGTTCTCATACCAAAAAAGGCACGGCATATATTCAATTTTTAATTCACTGACTTGTGCTTTCTTCTATCATGAACACCTCTAAATTATGTCTCAGTGTGTATTCCAGTGTTTGCCTCCCTCCACCCCTTTTCTTGAAGACACTGTATTTTCAGGAGGGGATAAAAAGGAAATATGGGGGAACTTTGAACTATGTACAGTACTTTTTGGGTGATCTTTGCCTATTTAAAGTTACTCAGTTATGATATGGACAAGAAAGATCTACAATGTATACTGTGTTTATGCTATCAGTATAATCTTTAGTTTATTAGATTTTAAAGAATATTTTAGCCAGTCAGCAGTTTTACATGAGCTGTTTAGACTTACATTTCAATTTTGTTCATTATCGTTGCAAATGGATCTGTTACTTAATGAACATTATGGATTCTAGCACCTCTTAAGTTTAGCAGGTTTATGAGAAATATTTAAAAAATTTTTTGGAATACCATCATAAAAGAAGTCATCAGTACCACTGAATATACAATTCTGCCTAGTAGTCACAGTATCTTCATAGAAAATTCACTTTCTAAAAAAAAGAGGGAAACACTTTCAAAACTCATTGAATACAATTTTTGCTACACAGTAATTTATGTAACCAATTTCCTTTTCTGTGCTGGAGATAAGAAATATAAAGATTCAAAAGAAGCTGAAATTAACAATGGTGGAATCCTAAACTCATTTCTCTTAGTATTTTGTGGCTGTCAGAAAAATGAAGATTTCCCCCAGATTCACACAAGTTTTTCTCCTTTCCCATTTGTGTGTTTACTTGGCACAATTTTCAAATAAAATTCACTGTATTTCACTTAGTCCTGAGAAGATGAGGGCATTTTAGAGAAGTTCCCAAGATTCAGGAGGATACAGGAAAGGCCTTTTTTTTATATATATGTAATTTTGGCTGCTTTGGGTCTTCCTTGCTCCGCGTGGGCTTTCTCTAGTTGCAGTGAGCAGGGGCTACTCTTCCTTTGGTGTGCGGGCTTCTCATTGCGGTGGCTTCTCTTGTTGCCCAGGCTTCAGGCATGCGGGCTTCAGTAGTCGCAGCACATGGGCTCAGTAGTTGCGGCATGCGGGCCCTAGAGCGTGCGGGCTTCAGTAGTTGTGTAGTGTGGGCTCAGTAGTTTTGGCACACGGGCTTAGTTGCTCCGCGGCATGTGGGCTCTTCCCGGACCAGGGATCGAACCCTTGTCCTCTGACTAGGCAGGCAGATTCTTAACCACTGCGCCACCAGAAATTCCCAGGAAATGTCTTGATGAGGATTTATTTACCATGTTTCAGGAGAGATACTGTTGGTAGAATCTGTTTGCTTTCCCTCACCAAATATCTCGAGGTGTTCCCCATTCTGCTGCATTTGAAAGAACCTTTCCAAAGTCCAGTCCTTGATACTTTGCGGTTTTGATTAGGTGGTAGTGCTATCAAATGAGTAGTGCTATTTGTATGACAAAATTTGTCATACTTCTTAATGTATTCCCTTTGACTTTCTTCTGTACTTGAAGCAAAAGTACCTTTAGATTCTTTAAAAAAAAAGAGTTAATTTAATCTAGACCATTTGGTACAGATGACCCGACAAAGATGTATTGTCTAATTCAGACACAGTGATTGCTATGCCTGATGCCCTCCCTAATAACACTGTTGATTATGTTATTTCAATTCTAGATAGCAATCTTTCTATTCTATAGTCTTTAGAAACTAAAGAAGGAAGGCAAAGTTTGTTTATCTTATTTTAAAGAAAACCTTTCCTGTATCATTTGTTTTAAATAAAATGTGTATAATTCAAATTTTCTTTTTGAATCTAAAAAAGGCATCTTTCAAAAATTAAAGAAAAATTGCTTTTATCAGTAGAATTACCTCCCTCCTCAGCTCCCCGTGCAGTTTATACTTCTAGTTAGCTTGCACTCCAGTAGTTATTCGTAAGCTGATTGGGGTAAGGGTTTTATCTTTTTATAGTTCCTGTCTCAACTCTTTATACTTAATGGACAATTCTATATTATTCCAACAACTAATTTCCTTGACCACGTAAATGATCTTTTCCATTTGAATTTATTTATCTATAAAAGGATGTCCACAGTCTGATTTATGTAGTATTGATTTGTATTTTGATATTTTATACCTTATTCCGTATCACTTGCTTTAGTATTTCTGAGTTATACTCCTGAAAATATAAACTTTACTCAAAATAGTGTTATTAGAGTCTAATTTCCCAAGGGGAATATTATAATTAAATATTTTATTCAAACTATTATCAATAAAAATTCCATTCAACATGTCCTCTTACATCACATAAAAATGGAGAGAAAGTTAGACTGGGGATTCAATGAGGAGCACATTAAAATAGTCAAAGACGGTGATATCCACACTTACCTGTGAGGTTAGGACCCTCTTTTCTCCAGTTATCTTGTTTATCATTATTGTTTGGATCCAATTAAATGAAAAGAAACATAACAACAGGATTTTTTTAAAGGTCATATGAAGGTGAGATCAAATGGTCAGAAAACAAACTGAGGAATATCACACTTATTTTTCCTAAAGTTTTTGCATTAAATCAAGAGGAAAGACTTTTCCTTACACTGGGTCATGTTTCATATCAGGAAAATCAGGAAAAGGACTGATAGTAAAAAAAAAAGAGTAATTAATTCTATGCAGTATTTCTTTTGCCTATGATTGCATAAACATACTCTAGCTTGTTTGCCAAGCCCACAGAGGCAGAGATCAAACGTATTTCCGCACCCTGCTGCTGATTTGGTTATCTGCGGTGTCTAGTCAATCAAAAAAATAAAACAAAAAACAAAAAACCAGCCAAAGGAAAGAATAGTAAGAATCCTTGGAAAGGAAACTCTCAGCATTAGTCAAATAGACATTATTCAAAAATAGGGCCTGATGTATGTTTATTAGAATGATGTTAATGGCGACATTAACAGCACCACGGCTCTGTAATTGCAATTCTCCATTTCCCACTTTTAGTAGGACTTGTGCCCAAGTTGTAAAAGAGATTTGGATTTGCCAGTGCCTTTCCTGACTCTTTGGACTCAGGGCTGGGGTTCGGTGTAACTGCTGACTATGCCGTTTTCCAATGACATAATTTTATAATCTACAATATTTGCTGGACCTCTACTTAGATAGGGGTAGAATTAAGTAATTTACAACATCCCTGTCCTCAGAGACCTTTCAATCTAAAATGGAAACCAGAAAGATATCTTCACCCAAAGATAACCGATGGTATGAGGAAGTAGATGATATGTTTTTTTAAAAAGTAGTCCAAATAAATAAATAAATATCTGAAGCCAAATAAGCCTTGGCTTCAGAGGGTCAGCAAAGGCTTCATGTGGGAGGAGGGATTTGAGTTGAGCCTGGTGTATCTGGAACAGATGCAGAGACCACAGTGGTTCCAGCTAAGTGTGGAAGACTTGGAGAAAAGAGGTTGGAAAAGCAAGTGAGAGCTGTATGTACGGTGCTTCAATTTAGGTCAAGGGGTAGGGACATCAAACAGTTGGCAACTTCTTCTACCAAAGCTGGATTTTCCCAGACCAGCTTGAATTTCATGACATTTGCCCTCTTCAATTGAGGTGATTGTCAAGTGTGATTTAATATTGAAAGTTTTACACTGCTTACATAAATATACTTACAGAAGTTTTTTTTTCAACCTATGTCCTGATTTGGTATTTGGGAAATAGCATCATTTATTCAGTCTTCAAATATTTGCTAAATATCTTGTGCCAAGTACAGGACTGGACATTTATGTAATAGTTCAACAATTACTAGGTGCTTGCTCTGTGTCAGGCTCTGTTCTAAGCACTCAGGGTACATCACTGAACAAAAAGAAAAGAAAAACCTCTGCTTTCATGGAGCTTTCATTCCAGTGGTATATTAGTTTGCTAGGAATGCCACAGACTAAGTGTCTTAAACAACAGAAGTTTATTTTTTCACATATCTGGAGGCTAGAAATCTGAGATGAAGTGGTCCGCAGAATTGGTTCCTTGTTAGGGCCGTGACGGCAGGATCTGTTCCAGACCCGGATCCTTGGCTTGTAAGATGGTTTCTCCCTATGTCTTCACATTGTCTTCCCTCTGTACTTGTCTGTGTCCAGATTTCCTCTTCTTATAAGGACACCAGACATATTGGATTAGGGCCTACCCTAATCCTCATTTTAACTTAATTACTCCATTAAAGACCCTATCTCCAAATATGGTCATATTCTGAGGTATTGGATGTTAGGACTTCAACATATGGATTTGGCCAAGAGGGTGGGCATGGGACACAATTCAGCCCATAATAGGTGGGCATCGATGACAGAGCAGTGAATGAAGCCTAGAACTCAGGTGGTCCTGGTTACAGTGTGTCAGGCACTGTACCTGGCACACTCATAGGCATCATTGCATTTAGTGCTATAACCAGCCTGTGAAGTAAGTATTGCTGACCCCACTTTATAATGAGGAAACTGAGGGCAGACCACATTTAGTTCGTATGGGGGTTTGCTTTAGTGATACTGTGTTTAATGTTTTCACTGGATTGAAACCTTGGCAATGGAAAGTGAGCCACAGCTAAATGTATAGAGCATATATTTAGGGCTAGTTCAGATTTAGAACTGACAATTTCTAGTTGTTAGTATAGAGGGTGGAGGGTTTTTTTTTTTACATTTGGTTCTAAGAATAAAACAAAAGATAGGAGTAATCTTTGATAATTTTCTCTCTGAAGATAGTTCAATATGTTGTATTATGTGATAACATTATATATAATAATATATTTATTATAACTAAAATATAAATAATATATTTATTATAAATAAATGTAATTATTTATAATGAATATATAATTATCTAGTATATAAATTCTACAGTTTACATAGCAATGATCATTTTCCTTTTGATTATGTAGGTTTAAATGAAGTTATAGATCCTTTCTAACCTTTACCCTTGATTTATGTCCAGACTAGCAAACCTGCCTTGGCACTGCCTCTATGGAGGGAATCCCCCTCATATTATCTGTTTTGCCTGTTGAACTAACCTTGCTGCTCCTCTGGTGGACAGATTCAGGTTCAGCAAAATTATGGAGGACCAACCATCATGTGGGAGGCCACTTCACATAAATCCATGCTTCTCATAAATATGGAAAACTGAAGGATAATACAGGGCATTTTTTATGAGCATCCATTTTGTTCAATTATTTTATGGGAAAAAATTTAAGTAAATTAGCAGTGAACAATTTAAAACATAATTTAAATACTGAAACAATATAGGTATATATTATAGTATAAAATACAAACTTTTCATAAACTTTCAAGATGAAACCTATTTCAAAAAAGTTGCTTTTGTTTTGAGTGTGCCTTCAGTTCAACAGAGGTGTGAACTACAACCCCCACCCCACTTTCCTGAGGGGTTCTTGGGAGAAAACCTTTGAGAAGTTCTGAATAATTTCTTCATTGAAGCTTCATAACAACCATGTGAGGTGTATTATCCTCATTTGAGAGATCAGAAGCTTGGATAAGTTATCTTGCCCTAATTAAGACAACAAGTAAACAACAGAGGCAGGTGTTAAACTCAGACTTTATGATTCCAATTCCAAGGCATTTTTAAAATTTTTATTTTATTTTTCAATTTAAAGTATAATTGATTTACAATGCTGTGTTAGTTTCAGGTGTACAGTTATATATATATATATATATATATTCTTTTTCAGGTTCTTTTCCATTATAGGTTATTACAAGATATTAAATATAGTTCCCTGTGCTATACAGTAGGTCCTTGTTAGTTATCTATTTTATATATAGTAGTGTGTATCTGTTAATCCCAAACTCCTAATTTATCCTCCCCCCTTCCCATTTGGTAACCATAAGTTTGTCTTCTATGTCTGTGAGTTTGTTTCTGTTTTGTAAATAAATTCACTTGTATCAGTTTTTTTAGATTCCATGTATAAGGGATATCATATGGTATTTATCCTTCTCTGTCTGATTTCACTTAGTATGGTAATCTCTAGGTCTATCCATGTTGCTGCAAATGGCATTATTTCATTCTCTTTATGGCTAAGTAATATTCCATTGTATGTATGTATCACATCTTTAGCCATTCATCTGTCGATGTACATGTAGGTTGCTTCTGTGTCTTGGCTATTTCCAGGGCATTTTATATTGCACTACAGCCATTCCTTGAATTAATAGGCCTCAATCCTCATGAGGCTGGATAAGCCTCACAGCTTTGCATTTCCCCATGTCCCAACCTCATTCGCTCATGGATTCATGCACTTATTTGTGCATTTAGTCAACAAATATTTATTGGGAGCTTAACATGTGCCAAGCTTTATGCTGGGCCCTAAAGACAGAGTAGTTAGCAAAAAAAGGCATAGTTCTTTCCCTCAGGGAGCCTATAGTCTAGTGGGGAACAGATATTAAACAAATAATTGCCAAAAATATTGTTTACAAACTGTGGTAAGTGTTATAAAGGAAAAATATAGAGTGCCAAGAGAGGAGAAAACAGATGAATTAATTTAGATTAATAGTCAGAAAAGCCCTCTTTAAGAAAGTGACCTTTAACTTGTGGTCTGACACATGAGTTAGCTAGAGGAAAACTTATCTGCACTTTAAATAGTTACAAATTGACATCCTACAAAATCCAACACTATAATTCCCTCTATCTTCATTATTCCTTCTTTGTCTGTAATAAGACTGAATTCTCACCCTCAGCCATCAATTTATCCCTTTCTATTATATTCTTCTGACTGTCCATCCATCCATCCATCATCCATCCATCCATCCATCCATCCATCCATCCACCCATCCATCCATCCACCCAAACTTCATTGAACATCTACAATGTCCCCGGCACTATTGTGCCCCCAATCCTTTACTTTTCCATCTTCTCTCTCCTCTCCTTTTCTCTCCTTTGACCGCTTTAACCTTCTGCCCCTTTATTTGATTCTTGGATAGCCTATTTTTGACCTACATCTTCAGTGTTACACCCTTCCCAGTCCTTTCTGTCACTCCTCTTCCCTTTGGCTAAACTATCTTGATAGTTTATTCATCTCTGGAATTATTCATCTCTGGAATCTTGTTCATCCTTCTCATCTTATTTTCAACAAATAGATTGTTTCCCCACATTTTTCTGAAAATTTTCTAATCAGGTACAAAAAAATTGTACCTAATTTTCTAATCAGGTACAAAAAAATTAATCATACATTCTTTTTGTGTGTTTGTGGCCAGCTAATTAGAATTTCATCCCTTAATAAAGAGATGCTGCTAATATAAAACAACCCCCTTTTTTCATCTATCTATATATCTATCTACATCTATCACCTATTTATATTTTGGATCATTTCTTTCTTTTTAATTATAAACTCCCGGAGTTAGTTATATCTGTTTAATTTAATACAGCATCTGGAACTTATGGTAATAACTTCTTAAACTTTTAAGAGTCACATCTTTGGGGGTCTACTAATGTGTCTGTTGTACCTCTGATATAAATGTAGAAATGAATTCAGAAATGTACAGCCCAAGATTAACCTGCTTTCAGATTCTCCTATAAAATTATCTGTGTCCTTTCTGTCACAACCTGGACATGCGAAATCCAGGTCAGCAAAAATATAGTGTATCATCAACTACTTAGGCAAATCCACCAGGAAAGGATCTACCTTACCCCTCTGTTTCCACACAAGTCAGTTAAATCCAACAAATGTCCTTTGGAAAGTCTGAAGGGCTAGGGTACACTATCTAGAAAATTCCACCTATCAAAAGGTAAGTAGAGGGGATTTCCCCTTCAAGGCATGGTGGAATAACAATGACCAGACTTAACTGCCCACCATAAATAATTAGAAAGTTAGATAAAATATGAAACACTGACTTTCAGACATTGGACAACAGTCTGCATAGGACTGTGATCCTTGAGAGAAGAGAACCATAGTGAGCTTGATAATTGCCCTGGCTTTCTGCCTGGAAGCAATTTCTAGACTGTAGATCCAAACAGATCCTGGCAGCCTTGCTGAATTGACGAGATGGAGGTTGGAGTTTTGGGAGTCTGTAGTAAGGCAGAATTTTGGGAAGGAGGGAGCTATGCAGAAAAAGAGCTCCAGGAACATGTAGTGTAGGGATGTCTTGTGTTTTTGTTGAATACCATGACACAAATGTATAGAATGACACTCCACAAGGCTGAGCAGAAAAGACTGACGAATTTTAAACTGAATAAATCCCAGGGCACACATGAAGTGAGAAAATGTTCGGGGTTTGACTAGCCAAAGGGGTGAGTCCTTGTTCATCCTTGGAACATCCAGTGGAGACTCTAAAGTAATCATACATTAGTAGTGAGTCTGAACTATCCTTGGAGGGAAAGACCCTCTAGAACAGTGTTGGAAATATTTTCTTAAATTTACAGATAGCAAATATATTTGGCTTGTGGGTCATATGGTCTCCATCACAGCTAGTCAGTTCTGTCACTATTGTGTGAAGGCAGCCACAGACAATACATAAGTGAATGGGTGTGGCTGTGTTCCAATAAAACTTTATTAACAAAAACAGGTGGCCAGCCTATGGGCTGTAGTTTGACCACTGCTCTAGACTAGCACTGACCAATAGAAATATAATGCAAACCATATATGTAATTTTAAATGTCTGGTAGCCACAATAAAAAAAGTAAAAATAAATAGGTAAAATTAATTTTAATAATATATTTTATTTAACCCAGTATATCTAAAATATTATCAATTCAACATGTAATCAATATAAAAATTATTAATGAAAATGTTTGCATTCTTTTTTTCATACTAAATCTTCAAAATCTGTTGTGTATTTTATACCTATATCACATATTAATTCAGATTAGTAATATTTCAATAGCCACATAGTGATTACCATTGGATAACACAACTCCAACCTCTTAAAAACAGGTCTTGATGGAATCAAACTGATGAGCAATTAACTTCACCACCCACCAAAATAAAGTCCAATGTTCTTTAAAAGAAGACAACACAGGGTAGCCAAAATAGGTCAGTTGGGAGAGCATTAGACTGAAGATCCAAAGAAGACAACACAATGCAGACACTTGTCAATATCAAATAAAAAATAACTAGACATGCTAAAAAGTGGACAAAAAAAAAAAAAACCTACAACAGGGAGAAGAATTAGTTAAGAGAAACAGACCTAGAAATGACAAGGTAATAGAATTAGTGGACAAGGGTGTTAAAACAGGCTTTATTATTATGTATAAATATCTAAAGGAAAACAATAAAAGAATCAGAAGAAAAGTGAAAGGTATAAAAAGAACCAAATGGAACTTCTAGAGATGAAAACTACAATATCTGAACTGAAGATTTTGCTGGATAGGATTAACAGCAGATTAGGCACTGCAGAAGAAAAGATTAGTAAACCTAGCAATTGAATTGATCCAAGATGAACCACAGAGAGAAAAAAAAGACTGAAAAAAATAAAGGAGAAGAGGTTCAGTGATCTGTGGGATAATATAAAATTATCTACTGTAAATGGGGAAAGGAAGAGGGGGCAGAAAAAATATTTGAAGAAATAATGGCTGAAATACTTTAAGATTTGATGAAAACTATATTTCATAAATCCAAAACCTTAAAAGCTCATAAAGAAATTAAGGCACATAATAGTCAAATTGCTGAAAACCAGCATTGAAGAGAACCTTAAAAGCAGTTAGAGAAAAATACAGATTCCACAAAGAGGAACAAACATAAGAGAGACAATACATTTCACCTCAGAAACTTTTCTAGCCAGAAAACAATGAAATAACATCTTTAGAGTGCTGAAGAAATAAAGTCACTTTAGAATTCTGTATCCATTGAAAATGTCCTTCAAAAACGAAAGTGAAATAAAAACTTTATCAGATAAACAAAACGAGGGAATTTTTTTGCCAGCAGATACATACTACAAGAGTGTTAAAGAAAATTATTCAGGGTAAAACAAAATGATACCAGATGAAAACTTGGAGTATAGTGTGCCAGAAGTGCTAAATATGTGGACAAATATACAAGATTTTGTTTCTTTAAAAAGTTAATTTCACTGTATTAAAAAAATATTATAATGTATTTTTGAGAATTATCAAATATTAGAAGTAAAATGTATGACAATAACTTGAAGGACAGGGTGAGAAAAATAGCAGTTCATAGTTGTAAGGGTTTTATGTTGTATACAAAGTGATATAATATTATTTGAATATATATTATGAGTTAAAAATACATACCGTAAAGGGTAACACAGTCACTAAAAGTTTAATAAGTTAAGAAAAAATATGTATCACCGACAGTGCTATGTATAAATGGAATACTAAGAAGTATCAATTAATTCAAAAGAAGCAGGAAAGGAAGAAAAAAGTAACAAGAAAAGATGAGACAAGTAGAACACAAATAGTAAATGGCAGATTTAAACTTAACCATATTGATAATTATACTAAATATAAATGGTCTAAAAACTCCAATTAAAAGTCAGAGATTGTCAATCTAGATTTAAAAGGTAAGATTATATTACATACTTTGTGTAAGAAAACCACTTTAGGGCTTCCCTGGTGGCGCAATGGTTGAGAGTCCGCCTGCCGATGCAGGGGACACGGGTTCGTGCCCCGGTCCAGGAAGATCCCACATGCCACGGAGCGGCTGGGCCCATGAGCCATGGCCGCTGAACTTGTGCTCCACAATGGGAGAGGTCACAACAGTGAGAAGCCCACGTACCGCAAAAAAAAAAAAAAAAAAAAAGAAAACCACTTTAAATATATAGACCAGATACGTTAAAATAAAGAGGATGGAAAAAGATATACTATGCAAACGCTAATTACAAGAAAGCTGGAGTAGCTATATTAACATTAGACAAAGCAGACAACTAGGAACAAGAAAGGAGCTTTCATAATGATAAAGGAGTCAATTCATCAGGAAGATATGACAATATTAAATGTAATAGAGCTTCAAAATACATGAAACAAAACCTGACAGAATGAGTCAGAAGTCTGGGAATCACTTAAATTCTTTGAAATTAATAAGTTGTGTGGCATTGGGGAAATCATTTAATTAACCAAAAGAGACCATATGTTAGTCATAAAACAAGTGCTAACAAATTTAAAAGTATTGAAATCATAGAATTTGTCCTTTGACCATAGTGAAATTAAATTAGAATTGAATAAGAGCTATTTGGGAAATCTCCATATATTTAGGAATTAAACAACACACTTCTAAGCAACATATGGATTGGGAATTCCCTGGCAGTCCAGTGGTTAGGACTCTGTGCTTCCATTGCAGGGGGCACGGGTTCGACCCCTGGTTGGGGAACTAAGTTCCTGCATGCTGTCTGGCGTGGCCAAGGGGAAAAAAAAAACAACACATGGGTGGTCAAAGAAGAAATCACAAGGAAATTTAGAAAACATTTTGAATGAAAATGAAAATAAAAACATGTATCAAATTTATGAGTTGTTAATGCAGAATCCCAAGGGAGATGTATAGTTAAATATTTATATTAGAAAAGAAAAAAGGTCTAAAATCAATAATCTAAGACTATACCTTAAAAAGAAAGAAAGAACAAATTAAACCTGAAGAAAATAGAAGGGAGAAAATAAAGACGAAAGCAGAAATTAATGACATATAAAAGAAATAACAGAGCCAACGAAACTGAAAGCTGGTTGGTAAATTTCAACAAAATGTATAAACCTCTAGCTAGATTCATTAAGAAAAAAAAAAGGTCAAAGACACAAACTGTCAATATCAGGAATGAAAGTGGGATGTGCTACAGATGCTATAGACATCACAAGGATGATAAATGAACATATGAATAATTTTACATAGATAAATTTAACAACTTAAATGAATGGGCAAATTCTATAGAAGATACAACTTACCAAATATGACTGAAGAAGAAGTAGAAAACCTGAATATCCTTAAATCTAGTAAAGAAATTAAATGTATAAATTAAAAAATTTCCCACAAATAAAACATGGATTCACTTGTGAATTCTATCAAATATTTAAGAAAGAAGCATACCAATGTTTCACAAACTCTTTCAGAAAATAGGAGGATGAAATCCTTCCAAACTCATTTCAAGAGGCCAGCATCACCTTGATATGAAAATCTGACAGTAACATTACAAGAGAGAAAAAAAGAAAAACAACTATAGATCAGTATGCCTCATGAACATAGTCACAAAAACCCTTAGCAAGATACTAGCAAATTGAGCCTAGCAATCTCTTAAAGAAATAATGCATCATGACCAAAGGGGTAAGGGTTGTTTCAGGAATGTAAGAAAATCTAGAGGAAGACCATTGAAGGTAGGGGTGTATGCCAACGAGAAGTAAAGATAAAGAGGGAACAATAGTCTTGATTTCCATTCTTGTTTAGAGCAGCTGACATTTCTGAGCATTTACCACATTCCAGGAAGCATGTTCAGAGTGGTATGTGAATGATCTCATTTAGCCTCTGCAAGAACCCTGTGAGGTAGGCACCATTTATAAATAAGTAAACTAAAGCACAGAAAAACTTAAAAGCCTGTCCACAGTCCCATAGCTATTAAGATATGGACCTTTGTTGTCTGTCTCCAGATCCTGCACTCTTTACTAATGTACTCTCTACACAGAACAGCTCATTTTCTGTGCTTTTGCCTAGCAAGACTTATTTCATCACTTCTAAACATTTATCCACTTTTTCAGTCCATAATTAAGAACTGCCATCTGAGTCAAAATATTAAGCAGTTCCAAATGCAAAATACTTCTAAATAAAAATATGTTTATTAAACTATAAAACTCATAATACTAGAGTGGGAGATGTGCTGCATTATACCTTCCTAAGTTTTTATGTGGCTACAAATGTTGCCATCTCCAAGAAGTGGAAAGAATACTTTCCCTTCTTTATGTGTAGGACAAAATGCTTTTACTTGTTCCCATGTGTAGACCTAGATTTCAATGCTGGCACTACGACTTGGGCAAGGTCTTTAAGCTCTCTGGGCTTTAGTTCTCAGATTTGTAAGATGGAATGGTTCTGCCTCCCGAAAGGGATAGTGTGAGGATGAGGAAGGCATCCAGGTATTCTTTTCTTCTCTCTGCTTCTCCCTAGCTTTTCTCCTCCATGATGCTTCTTCAGAGTTTCAAAAGTTTGACCTTCCCCAGAAAAGCCGTTTTCAGACTTTTCTGGACCATTGTCCCCAGTAAGAAATAACTTTACTTCACAAACCAGTAGACACATTATACACATACGTATATATAATGAAAATGATCTCTTAGTTTATTGTACAAACTAGGAAAGTTATTATTTTTTTAAAGTAACTATGCTGAGCCAACAGGAATAAACTGGGGATGTTATGGGAAAATTGGGCCACATGTCACAAAACCATTTACCCTTATTCATTTTGATGCACTCTTATTTTATCATGTATTCTAGTTAATTAAAAATATTTAAGTTGAAATATAGTTGATATAGTTAATTTTAAAAATGCTTTTCAGACCTACTAAATAGATTTTGTAACTGACAAATGAGCCCCTACCCAAGCATTTTTATTCGCTTTAGAGAATAACTTATCTGACCATTCCAATATTCCTGGAATCCAGAAGTGTTGAAGAATAGCATACACAAATATGGAGAATCTCTAGAGAACTCAGATGCAGGACAAGATGCGTTCTGATTGTCATAACCACACTCATTCCAACTCTGTTTCTGTTCATTCATTCATTTATTATCCATTCTTTCATCCCCTCATTTATCAAATACTTTGAGCACTTTTTTTTTTTTTTTTTTTTTTTGCGGTACGCGGGCCTCTCACTGTTGTGGCCTCTCCCGTTGCGGAGCACAGGCTCCGGACGCGCAGGTTCAGCGGCCATGGCTCAAGGGCCCAGCCGCTCCGCGGCATGTGGGATCCTCCCGGACCGGGGCATGAACCTGTGTCCTGTGCATCAGCAGGCGGACTCTCAACCACTGCGCCACCAGGGAAGCCCCTTTGAGCACTTTCTATTGGGTTGGCCAAAAGTTTCCTTTGGTTTTTAGGTAAAAATAAAAGACACATTTTTCATTTTCACCAAGAACTTTATTGAACAATGTATTCACCATTTTCTTCCACTACCTTTTGCCATTTTTCTGGCAACTTCATAACTCCATCTTCCCAAAACTTTTTATCTTTTTGAGCAAAGAACTGTTCCAGGTGCCTTTTATAATCTTCCAGGGAATTGAAATTTTTTTCCATTAAGAGAATTTTGTAAAGACCGAAATAAATGGAAATCCAAAGGTGCAATGTCTGGGGAATATGGAGGATGAATCAGAACTTCTCAGCCGAACTGTAACAGTTTTTGCCTACTCATCAAAGAAACATGCGGTCTTGCATTATCCTCATGGAAGATTATGTGTTTTCTGTTGACTAATTCCAGACGCTTTTCGACGAGTGCTGCTTTCAATTGGTCTAATTGGGACCAGTACTTTTTGGAATTAATCATTTGGTTTTCCGGAAGGAGCTCATAATAGAGGACTCCCTTCCAATCCCACCATATACACAACATCACCTTCTTTGGATGAAGACCAGCCTTTGGTGTGGTTGGTGATGGTTCATTTCACTTGCCCCACAATCTCTTCTGTTCCACATTATTGTACAGTATCCACTTTTCATTGCCGGTCACAATTTGTTTTAAAAACAGAACGTTTTCATTACGTTTCAGCAGAGAATAGTATGCAGAAATATGGTCAGGAAGGTTTATTCGCTTAACTTATGTGGAACCCAAACATCAAAGTGATGAACATAACCAAGCTGGTGCAAATGATTTTCAGTGCTTGATTTGGATATTTTGAGTATGTTGGCTATCTCCCGCGTGGTAGAACATTGATTGTTCTCAATTAATGTCTCAGTTTGATTGCTATCAACTTCAATTGGTCTACCCTACCATGGAGCATCATCCAGTGAGAAAGCTCCAACACGGAACTTTGCCAACCACTTTTGACACGTTCGATCAGTCACAGAACCTTCTCCATACACTGCACAAATCTTTTGGTGCGTTTCAGTTGTGTTTTTACCTTTCTTGAAATAATAAAGCATAATACATGGAAAATGTTGTCTTTTTCTTCCATCTTCAGTATTAAAATGGCTACCCAAAAATTCACTAATTTTGATAAGATTGTTTTTTAATGCACGCTGATATGACAGCTGTCACAATACAATCTAACAAAATTGTTTCGAATGAAGTTAAAGACAACTGAGTGCTACTAGAGCCATCTTACAGGAAAAACCGAATGAATCTTTTGGCCAACCCAATATATCACCAAGTGCTGGAACCAATCAGATACTGGGTGCTGGGACTTGGTCCCCTCTCTTAAGGAGTTTCTGTAGTTCAGTAGGGCTGGCACATGCGTGGACAGATCGTTACAGGACAAGGAGATGAGTGACATCGTACAGAGATGATCTAAAGGTTGTAGGAACGTGGAAGAAAGCTCCACCAACTTTGCGGGGGAGGAACAGAGGGTTCAGAGGAAAAGAGTAACATTTAGAAGTACTATGACGTTCTTGAGAAGGACGGTGAAGCACAGAAGGTGGGAGGAGCTACTGCAATCTGGCGGCCATGCCCTCAATGCAGCTCACGCACAGGCATACACGATACCGGGGTTGATGTGTGGCTGTATCTACTTCCCTTGTGTTTCTCAAATTTATTTTAGACTTCATGAGAGTACTCACACCCTTTCTATTTCGGTCTCCCTATTTTTTTTTTAACACACAGTGAACGGGTGCTAGCTCCCCCTTCTCTTTCTCTTTTCCTATCCAACTCACCCGGCTTTATATTTCTCCAAGACACTTTTCACCTTCTAAGTATCCTTATAATTTACTTATCTATTATGTTTACTCTCTGTTTCCTCTTCCTAGAATGTAAGCTCAGAAAGGAGAAGATTGGTCTATTTTGTTCACCGTGGTGTCCCCCTGCTCCTGGAAAAGTGCCTAGTACACACACAGTGGGTCCCTGATAAGTAATGGGAATGACCTGAAATAGCCAATTTCTGTATCGAGGACATAATTATTATCCGCTCATATTTGAAGGAAAATGTATAGGAAAATAAAAGCCTACAAGGGACCATTGACAATAGCATCATTTTTCTCCCTCCCTTCAACAGTATTTATTGATCACCTGCTCTGTGTCAACCCTACTCTGAGAACTGGGATTTCAGAGCTGAACAGAACAGATCCTATTTCTATCTTTATGGCGCTCACCTGCCAGAGGGAAGCAGATGTTAATGAACTATGTAATTGCAAATTTGGGATAAGTGCTTAGAAAAAAAGTAGAGGGTGCTATGAAAGCATGAGACAGCAGCACATGACTTGGCCTGGATGATCCAGGAAGTTATTTTTAAGCTGAGTAGAAGTTCACTCAAGGAAAGAGGGGGAGAGAAAGCATTGGAGCAGAAGAAACAGAATAACAAAGATTGCAGAGTGGGAGAGAGAGTGCCTCTAGTCTTCCAGGTATGGCTATAGCCAGAGGGAGGGAGGAGGGACTTAGCGTAAGAGAAGAGGTAGATGAGCAGACCAGGTAGCTCCAGGTAGCTGCACATGTCAAGTGGCTGGCTTTTTAGTTCAAGAGCAAAGGGGAGCCTTGAGTGGGGTGTAAGCTGGTGGATGTTGAAATGAAAAGATAGCTCAGGTTAAAGTGCAGACAGGGGATAAGGGAGGAGGGCAGATAGGATGTGGGGAGGCAAGTTGGGAGGGTGCTGCAGTGGTCAAAGCAAGATGTGATGGTTGGAGTGGAAATGAAGAGACATGCGTAGAGTAGAGAAATATTTATGAGATAAAATTGAAGTCAGTGGCTTTTCCATGGTCTCAAATAAATAAATTACGGCTTGTATGTGTAAGGTTTTGGATGTTTTGATGAACCAAAATGTAAATAAAGAAGCGTCTTGAGTGGTTTGTCAGCATTCTCTGTGATATGTGTCCAAATATTAGTAAGAAGTGAGCCCCATCTACAATGATCTAGTACCCCCTATGTGGCTGGGGGTGCTTCTGGGGAGGGAAACGAGGGAGTGTTATTGGGAAAGTTAATATTGATGAGGGTAAGATAAGAAAAGATGTATGTGTGTGTGTGTGTGTGTGTGTACATGCATATGACTAAACACGGAACCCTGCCCTCACCCCTTTCACATCCTTCCTTCTATTCCTGCTTCTTTCTTTTCACATATTCCTCTCAGCTTACAGAGTTTAAGATCAGTGGTTCTCAATATTTCTGGGACCTTATCCTGAGAATAAGGCACATCCAATACACACAGAAAATTTCATACCATATATCAGGGGCTCTGGAACCCCAGATTTAAGAATCTCTGACCTGTAGAGTTTGTAAAAAGTCAATTCATAGACAAAAATAAATATATTTATCCAATAAATACATGAAAGATGATCAAGCTTACTAACAATCAGTTGAGCCAACCATGAGATAACATCTCTCATCTATCAGATGGGTAAAGGTTCAAAACTTGATAATACCAAGCTTGGCCATAGTTGGGGGAAATGAACACTCTTGTATACTCTGGATGAAAACAAAATGAAACAACTTCTTAGGTCCTTTAACCTAGTAATTCCAATCCTAAGAAAACATCCTTTAAGAAAACAAACATAGGTGTGCAATAGTCAAGGACGTACACTGCAGCAATGACAGAAAATTAGGAACTGCCTAAATGACCACCAACAGGGAAATGGATAAATACATGTGAAACATACCCTTACCGTATAGTGGAATACTATGCAGTCCAAAAGAATGAGATCAATCTGGACTGACGATATATTAAGCGAAAAAGTCAAGTTGCAGACCAAGATATGTAGCACAATGCATTCTCTATTAGAGAACTCACAAAAAGATCTGTGTTATATGTAAATGCTGTTGTATATATTTAGAACATATATACATGGATTTACATGAAACTCTTCATAGTGATTAACCCTGGGGAGTAAGATTTGGTTGAGGGGATGGGGAGAAGTCAGGCTTGAAATGAAATTTTCCTCTTTTATTTTATGTACTTCTCTACTGTTTGAATTTATTTTAACGAGCCTGTATTACATGATCTTAATTCTTAAAAAATAAAGGTAACATAGGAATTTCTCACCTTGAGCTTCTTTTCAACTGTACAGCTCTCCTTTAAACTTTGAGATGGAAGAAGAGACAAGCCATAGATGTAGCTCAGTCTCTTCCTCTGATTATGATATTTTTGTGACATCCCATTGTGTTGGGGATTGAGTCCAAACTCCTTAACTTAGCACTGCAGGTTTTCCTGGATTTGGCCCCTTGCCAGCCTCCCCAGTGTCTTCAGCCATCTGCCAACACGTAGACTCTGCCCTCACTGGAACTCACCAGGGCGTGGAGTTCCTGGGATTCTCCATGGTTTCTGATACACGTTCACTTTCACAGGCTGATCGTTTGCCTGTAATGACATCCTCAGCTGCCTAACACACGTCCTGTCCTTCAAGACTCAGTTTCAGCATCACCTTCTCCAGAAGATCTGGCCCCCTAGCCACCTCCAGCCCAGTGGTTAGGGTGCTGCTAAGTGCTCCGTGTCTTGAGGCATACCTCCCATATTATACCACTTTTTGTGCCCTACTGCCACTTTAGTATCTGTTTCTTCTAGGTGAGAACACCCTGAGGACAGAAGCTGTGCTTTGTGTCACTGTGTTCCCGGTGCCTGGCTACAGGAGGCCCCCACTAAGTCGGAGGGTAAAATGCCCACACCCCCTTTCCGGGATCCTCAGAGAAGTATGAGACACTGAATTTTAAAATTTCTTGCGAATTACTTTTTCACATGGAGCCTAAATTGAAATTTAGAATCACAAAACCACAGCACTTTCTAAACGGAAAGGACTTAGAAGTTATCTAGAGGAGTTGTTTTCAATTAAGAGTCTGTAGACTAGTGCAAGTTTCCACACTCCAAGGAAAAATGAGAAAAATATGAGCAATGGAGCAGATTAAAAAAAATTCAGGTTAAATGCATTCAGTTTAAATAATATTTCCTATTCTGAGATTATCTCTCCCTCTCATTTTAAGGTTAGTTATGAATTATATGCTTGTAGTTTTAATTGTTCTATTAAATAAAAAATTCTGGAAACTCCAGCCCTTGTGTCTTTCCCCTCAGAACTAAGACCCAGAGAGATTGTGGCCCTGCTCACAGCCAAACCAAGAAATAAACATTTCAGTCTGGTATCTTTCTGCTGTTGTGTGTAATGCAATTGTGTACATTCAAAAATTTTATAGCTATGTTTGTTGTGATTGGTTTTCCGTTCAGCATTTTAAATTAAGGAATGAAATAATCGGTTAACATATTTGTTGTGTTATAATCAGAAACAGGCTTGCTCTCTGAGAAGTATCTATAACCATATGACATTGCTGTCTGTCAGTATTTGGTGAGGTTTTAAGAAATGTCAGAGTCTTGAAATTATATCTATGTAATATTAATATTGAGTTTGATATGGAAATAAAGACTGTTTTCTTTCAAGTTTTGGATGCTTCTTAAGTTTGAAGGTGTTCTAAGCACCTTAAAGAAAGAATTTAAAGAGACTTTGGATTCGGCTATTGATGTAATTCTGATCTTAAACATCTGAATACTGTCCAGCAAAAAAATTCCACTTCTAAAAGTTTATCATAATAAAATAATGAGAGATGCATGCAGAAATGCATGTATAAAGGTATTCATTAAAACATTTGTGTTAATGAAGATTAGAAAAAAAATAAATGTCCAGTTATAAAGAATTGGTTAAATATTTCGATCTAGTCATTTTACAGAAGGTGCTTTGGTTATTAAATAGGGCTATATTTTTATCTTCTTCTAGATACTGTATTTTCTAATTTTTATCTACCACAAACATTTTGTACTTATATAACTGAAAAATCTGACATTATAATGTAATAGCTAATCAAAGTTCAGTATATGAAACTCTGTTACAATTTTTTAACTTTAGCTTTTACATCTTCTGTTTTTATGTAGTTTAGCTTAACTTCAGCACCTGACGCTGAGCTGCTATAGAACAGCACACAATCCAATGGAAAGCTGTCATTTTCATTTTGAACACTGTGTTCTCCTGCAAGTTCACATCTGAGGCCTGTACATTCTAATCAAGTATCAAGAAGGACACGCACAACCATAAACTCAAAGATCTAGAAAACATTTGAAGATGTAATCAGTTGAAATATTCCTTTTTTTCTCTAGACCTGGCTGCATCTTAGCTCGGAGTAAGAATTTTGGCCATGGCTTTTGCCAGGGTTGCAGCCTAAAAGCCAGAATGAATAGTATCTTTAGTATTTGCAGCTCAGAATTCTCTCTCTGAAAGAGGAAGACAAGAGGTGCCTGATTCCATCACAGCTATGTATGCCTGTGTGTGCCCCTGTGTGCACACGAGTGTGTGTGCATGTATGTGTGTGTCTGAGAGAGGAGGGAGAAGGGGAGAGGAGGCGAGGGGATGGGGGAGAGGCAGAGAGAGAAAGAGAGAAACTGAGTGGGATTGTGTAAAGGGTTTCTGTTATCTTCGGCACTAGGTTAATTTGTCCTTTTAAAGTTCTTATAGACTCTGACAGTTCTTCCTAGTAGTTGTCCTACTTTTAATTCATTAATTAATTAATTGTTCAATGTCTGACTCCCTTTCTAGAAGGTAAGAGACATGAGGGCAGGAGCCATGTCTCCACCCCCATCTCTGTTTCCTTAGTTCCTAGCACAGTGCTTTTTGCATATGTAGTGAGGATTTAATAAATATTAGTTGAATAAATGCATGCATAGATCTCAAAAAAACCTTATTTTTTTTTTTACCTTGTCTAACAGCGTCTGTGGCTGCTGTAGCTTCCCCCTCACCCTTCTTCCAGCTGCTTCTTAAAGCCACTTTTAGGACAGGAGAGGACCATTTCCGCAGACTGAAGGAGGCGCTTGTCGGTTACTTCTGCAGCAGGAGGGTTGACCCACCCTCCATCCATTGAGAGCTTCGAAAGGTGAGACCTAGGCTTCAGCCCTGTTTTTTTTTTTTTTTTCTGCTTAAAAATTTTATTTTATTTTATTATTATTTTTTTACATCTTTATTGAAGTATAATTGTTTTACAATGACGTGTTAGTTTCTGCTTTATAACAAAGTGAATCAGTTATACATATGTTCCCATATCTCCTCCCTCTTGCGTCTCCCTCCCTCCCACCCTCCCTATCCCACCCCTCCAGGTGGTCACAAAGCACAGAGCTGATCTCCCTGTGCTATGCGTCAGCCCTGTTTTATGGACGTTAGGATCGGTGTTTGCACATCCCTTCTTAGCTGCTCCTATGCTCTAGATAGTTCCGTGACAAAAGCCAAGCATCTATTTCACCGTCTGCAGAAATATAGGGCTGTCGCCTTTTTAGGGAGGCTGATTTGGATGCCAGTGTGACTGTGGGAACCTCAGCTCTCTCATAGACAAAGTACACATCCATCTTTAACTTGTGCAACATGCCAGGCTTTGCCTCGGGGAAGCTTGGTGCAGGCAGGCATTTTTGTCTGTGCTCTTCACTGCTGTCTCCATCCCTAAGGACAGGGCTTGAATGCCCACTCTGTGGGCCCTCAGTAACTATTTGCTGAATGAGTGAATGAATGATGAAATAGCCTCATAGCCGGTGAATGTCGTCTTGTGTTTGATGCGCCATTTTGCCTGTATTTCACCCAGTTAAGAACTTGAAATGTGTGCTGTTTATGAAGAGGGCAACCTTTTGCTCACCCTTCCCACCCCCAATCCCCCATCACAGTCTTGATACTCTGCTGCACAGTCCTTCTAAACTGGATGCCAGTTCTCCCATTTTCCTTTAGAGAACAGGCCAAACCATAAATGTTGGCAATCATGTGCTAGTGAGTATGTTGTTACAAAATTTCCAAATCTTCTGATCAACCCACAGACTTTACAAGTATAATAAATTCACTTTTTTTTTTGGTAAAATGCTATACTTTCAAATCAATGTTTTCCATAAGAATACTGATCTTTGCTGTGTGATTCAGAAATCAGAGAACAAATGGTGATAATATATGCTAAAATTAAAATTAGTCCACCTCCTTTTATAAACAAGAAACTTGTCACTTCCCAGTTTGCCTTTTCTCTCAGGAAGTTCAGAGTTATGCCCACTCGTGCTACCTATTCTTACCCTCAATTTTCTGAAACAGGGATTTCATCTCTGTTTCCCTTCAGTATTCTGTTATTTTAAACTTAAAAAAATATATATATATGTGGCATTATGCTTTGTTGAAAGTAGCCTCAAATTCTTTTTTGGTAGATGGTAAATTGTAATTAATGAGAAGGTGCTTTTCAAAGCCTGCCTTCCCTGATGGTATCAATGCCTCCCTCTAGCTCACTGGATATCAACCCTCTTCATGAGCCC